>NW_019525183.1:1897506-1903550 GCF_002814215.2 Seriola lalandi dorsalis | reverse complement strand
GGGGGGGGCGTCTGCAGCCGACCAAGTCCGCTCGACTTTAAATCATTGCCATCTTGAAGGGTCCTCTTCGTGGCAGGATATGGGAGACTTACAGCTACACTAACAACAACAGCCGACGATGACCGGTGCCTGCAGATTTACGGCTCAGCAGCGTATTCCTTCTGCGCATTACTCAGTGTGTATGTGAGCAACATGTGTTGCATATGCAATGTGTGTGTGTCTGAGGCAGATGATGTAAACAGGCAGGAATGGCAGCGCTTTTCAAGTCTGGACATGTTGTTTGGACAGTCACGCTCAGGTTGAGATCCTGCCACGGTCCGCGGAGTAAAAGTTTCAGAACCGTGTGTGTGTGTGTGTGTGTGTGTGTGTATACATTCATGTGCTACTCTCATTACCACTGTGCTACAGCTGGACCGGCAACGGCTAATACACTCTGAGAGGGAGCTGAGTGATTGCACTCTGTTTGCAGATCAATGCCCTCTCTTCTAATCATCCAAGCATCCAGCCACACCTGGCCCAAGTGTTTTAATTTGGCGTGTTCAAAATGGAACCCCCCCCCCCCCCTTTGGCAGCTGCAGGATTTAGCCAGATGAATCAGGCCCCTGTTCAAGACGACACATCTGGGGTCATTAACAGGATGGAGGGGGGTCAGTCTTTTGAAGTCACTTCCTTACTCCTGCTCAAAGGGGACGAGGACTGTTAAATAGATAATAGGTGTCTGAACTATTTTGGGAGCACCTCATATTTAGATTTATTGGTCCATTTCAGCCCTAGTCTTTAACTTCCAAATTTGAGCAGGGGATTATGTCTGATTGAACTTCATTATGGTTCTTCTCCTCCATCACTTGCATTAGATTGTCAACCGACGAGAGAGCCGCGGTATCAATCACCCTTTGCGGCGTGTTACTTGCTTGTAACAACGTCAGACAATCGCACACGCTCCAACTACACTCAACTTCGGCCTCGGATTAAACACGCTGGTTATGATGTCTGTAGGCGTGCTGAAAGAGGTCAGATTACAAGCTTTTTTTGCCGAAGTAGGGCATCCGTCCCCACATCACGATAGCTCGCCTCGTGAAGCTGGTGCTCGCAGATTGTAGCCTGAAGCCGAACAGCGTGTAATTCTAACTGACCTCACGGCTGCAGTATAGATTTGATTGTCTGGCAGCTGCTCTTGGTTGACACATATACGCACGGGCCGCTATTATGCTCCAACGTGTTGAGCTTTATAAAGTAAAGCTTTAATGTTGAATGTTATGTGAGCTACAAAAAGGACAAACAGATTTCTGTTGCCACCCTAATACAGCAGAGAAGAATGGATGGAAATAAAGTCCTGATTGCTACATTAAACAATTACATACCATTATGTTTTATCCCCAGAAGTAATTTCTTTCTTTTTGAAATAAAACAAAACAGATATTGCTGCCTTTTTCTTTTTTTTCCCCCAATGCTTCGACCACAAACTGGATTCCTTTAACCTCCATTGTACTGAAGGCAGATATCTCAGAGACGGACGCCTTAAGATCTGGGAGCATTAAAATGAAAACTGCCTGCACGTCCAAGATACCGTGACAACTAAGCGAAGGGAACGTTCCGTAAGAACTTGAAAGGGCCTCACCTCAGCGCTTCAGCAAAGTGTTGGCTTTGTCGAGTTTGACGTCAGATGGTGAGATTGGTGACTATATTTATCGTAGCTTCCCTTTAATATTTCTAGCTTTATTGAGGCATTGTAGGCCATGTTGCTGAATAACAAGCAGAACACCTTTATGGAAATATTTGTTGTATAATAATAATTGTGATAATAGTCGCCCATTAATTGTCCACTGACTAAATGAGTAATAGATTAGGTTTTATCAGTATCATCCACCCTTACTCTTCGTCTTGTCCCACCTCCTCCTCAACCCCTCCCACTTCCCAAAAACGACCCATCATTGAAGGAGCTGCAGCTTCTTGTGTAACTAATGGACTCCATGCTGTCATCGTGACTAAGGTTTCCCACTGGGATGTCTTCCTCGGGTCCGTATCTCTGCGTCTCTGTCTCACATGTGGAGCGCACATGCCCCGTGGATGTGTGTGGATGGGTCCAGTGACATGCTCTTGAGGATTCAATGGCTTCCTCATTGCTAACTGCTTCCTTTGGCCAGAGGTGAACATGTGGGATGGCCATCATGAATTTGCACTCTAAATCCTTCCAAATGTAGCGGGATGACTGCTGGAGGGATGAGAGTGGAAGAACCTAAATCTGGTTCCCGCCATATGTCTCTTTTAATTTACACCGCCATCGCCACTGTGCTTCTGGTGATTGTGGAAAGAATCAGTGTTTAGTGGAGATGTTTTTCCACTCTCAATGTATTTGTAATATTTGCAAGAAATGAAATGAATAGGGGGGAAAAAAAACAGTGTTTATATGAATCATTGAAGTTTATCCTGTGAAAAGAAAAACAACCAAAACACGCTCTTTTTCACAGCGGTTGGTCAACACATATCGGAATGAAATATGACTGTCAGAGAATACTAATAGCTTTCCTCTTGATCCTCTTTTTCTCCGGCATGTGTGTCTTGTTGATAAGGTTAAAGGTCGCCGGCGAGAGTCAGCGGTCGCGAGGGTGAGGACCTTTTGTAATGCTACCCCGTTGTAACACGCATGACTGATGTGCATGACTTTTACAGCTCTGAACTGTCCTCGAGGCTCTAAAACCTTTCACCAGAAGTGTCTAGTTAAGTTCCAGGGAGTTTGTTTCTCTCCCTCATTTAGGTCACATCTAAGAAAGGGCCTCCTTGCATGTTTTCTGCAAAAACAGCTCTAAGAGGATAAGAGTGGCTTAGCGTTGGGTTAAGCTAGGCAATCACCCGGTGGGCGTACAAAAGTGATTTTCTGGAAAGGAGTCTGAGAAGAAGAATGGGATCATTTTGAGCCAAAACGGACAGTTTTGCCGGGCTCGCTGAGGTTTGATAAGGAGATTGTAGCCATCGATGCAGCAGTCACGCGAGGGCCCCTGATGGCCTCGATTCAGCCGCACAACCAGGTGATTGTTCTCCCTATCATTTCAGCGGCAATAGGATTTTCCAATTGTTCAGCGGTCAAATCTGATTAAAGGGTCTCGGTCAACCCGAGCAACTGACAGCACTGATAAAGTGAGAGTGTGAACGGAGACAGACAGAGAAAAGCTCACGCATCTACACTCCTCTGCTATTTTTCTTTTCCATCATTTGGAGGTTGAGCTTTTTTTCTCGTTGAAACGTTTGTTTTTTGTTCATCCAGCGCTTAGCATTTTCTGCGGCTGAAGCTTGAACAAGTTATCGTGGGTTTTATGATGCTATACTTATTTTCAGTTTCGATTCCAAGTTTTTCTGTGTAAAGAAGAAAAAAAAAAAAGCAAAGCAAAAGAACATGTACAAAAGGCCACATTTTTATTTTTAATTCAGTGTCGCTAATAAAAATTCTGCTGCCAAGGAATGCTGGCAGCCCAAGTATCCAACCATTGCAGGAGGGGGGGGGGGGGGGGGATCAGCAACTCCTGCTTGGTCCGAGCTGTGAAACAAGACAAAGATGCAGGCGGTCACTGGCAGGAGATCAGTGACTAAAATAAACAAACGAGGATTTAAAAATTGTGTTAATGAAAGGTGGCACATGGGGAGAGAGAGAGAGAGAGAGGATCGATGGGAACAACGAGCTAGAAATCTGAGATGGCATGCGGAGATCTCTGATCACTGAGCGACTGTCCTGGCATGCAGCCTCTGTGTTTGCCGTTCTTGCATGGAAAGTGTTGATTTTAGCGAAGCCAAAGCCTCTTAATCACCAATGAAGACCCACACAAGTGCATGCACACACACGTTAACACACACACACACACACACACACACACACACTGGCTGACAAAACAGGGGGATCCTTGTCCCGAGGCGTGCTCCAGCTCGACAAACCCATCCCTGATTCCCGTCTGATCCGAGACTAACGGCCTGCTTGCCTCTCAGCAGGGGCCCTTCTCCATTTGGAGAGGGCTTAACGTGGGACATATGGGAAAGTCTTCAGCCTGCCAGATCACTGTCTTTGCGCAGGGCCAGTGTCGGATAATGACACGCCGGAGACACGGCAAGTAGAAAATGAGAACAGAAGATCTGCCGTCAGGGCTGTTCTCGGTGACCCCGGCCACAGGACTGACCGCGCTGTCCGCCGATTGAGCGAAAAGGCACTCAGGCTTATATGATGGCTGCATGGCCTATTTTAGCCTAGAGACCCACATTTCAGCAGCAGAGTCTGGGTCACTTCACAGAGCTGTGAAAGCAGGAGCGCTGGATGTTCATTCGGATGTCTCTACATATGGAGCTCAGGGATGTCTGCACGGTTTTTCTGGCGTTTTTCAGAAAAAGCGGCGGTGTTAAAAAGGGAGAAAAAGTCAAGATGGGGTAAGTTTTGAGCTAACGCTGCTTTGAGAGAGGTTTGGCGTTCCTTTGATTTTCAAGCCTGTGAAGGAATTTGTCATTGAGGGCTGTGTAGAGCCACTGCAGTTCTCAATGAAATTCGTTTGATGTCATTGTGATTTTTGACAGCTAAATGGTGAAGAAGAAGAAGAAGAGGAATAAGAAGAGGAAGAGAGCGGAAGATTTTCATATGTTAACAGCGTGTGACGACAACACACGCACACACACACAGCATTTCACCTCTAACTGCCCCCGGTGCGTTGTGATGACGCACCACTTTGTTCACCTCCTCGGTTCGTTGTCATATCAAAGCTCGAGACAGCCTGCGATCACGTGCGTGTGTTCTGTGTGTGTGTGTGTTTGTGTGTTTGTGTGTGTGTGTGTGTGTGAGAGTGTGTTTTGCGACAAGGAGAGGGGAACGATGGTCTGAAGATCATCAGGCCTTGGGCTGAAAATTGATTGGCCTCTAATTGTATTTCCTGGATTGCTGACGAACGCGGGATTTGAAATTCAGCCCGTGTGGCGCGAGGGTCAGGAAAGTCAAAATTTGCTTTCATCTCTACATATACGGCCCCTTCAAAATGCACACACACACACAACACACATTCGTCCGTCCTTCCCTCTCTCCTTCTCCTCCCCTGAATGATTGTTTTCCGTAGGTTGGTGAGCTGTTTGAGATTAATCACACTCACACCGAGCAAGGCTGTTTATTTATGTAAAGAAATGCTCCGTCATCTCAGTTATATTCCATCCATCATACCCATTTAGCACGCCCGCTTTCACATGTAAATAGGTTTTTAGGCAGCTGAATTTACGGTAATGACAAACGACACTGTTTGTTTTAATGGGATGTTTGCAGGACATTTCGCCTGTTCTGTTTTCTGCAGGATTTACTGCTCTGGAAACATTTTTTTCTTTTTTTTAATATTTCAGTGCACTTTTTTCATGCTTTTGGGGCCGCATTAGTTGATAATCATCTCTCTCTCTCTCTCTCTGTCATTCTCTAATGACTTATTAGTGACTTGATTGAAAAGAAATGCGTCATAAGTAGTTTGTTGATGTTTGTAGTCGGTGCAGCATTTATAGTGATTACTGGGAGGTAACTGTCCAGAGCATCTTGTTTGTGTTGTTGCGCCGCATGAGTTACTAAGGAAAATAAGATAACAACAAGTAGTTCTGGCAGAATCTTGTATTTAAGGCAGGGAAGACATCACAGCGGAGCTAAAAACATTATGTCATCAGTCGGGGATGTAATTTGTTGTTTGACGTTGAACCTGCACTTTAGATGTTTTTGAAAAGAGCTTTAACTTTTACCGGCGATATAGAATACATTTTTCTTCCAAGTGGATTCAGTTTTTCTGTCCACATTAAGTGTAGTAGTCCCTCAGCGCCACCTAAACTTCAAAGCCTTTCAGTGCTCTGTTGCCGCCGTCAGAGCTCAGACGTGTGTCCGGCGAGATGCCACACATCTGTGCCGTCTGCGACAAGGGGAACTTTGAAATGTTAGCGATATGGAAAGCGAGGCAGCTCCCTGCATCTGTTTAGAAAAACACAAAGGGTCTCTTTCAGGTGTGCAGGAATGCACTATATCCAACACACCCCTCGACACGGGTGGGGTGGGT
>NW_019525183.1:1886097-1897482 GCF_002814215.2 Seriola lalandi dorsalis | reverse complement strand
GTGGGGCGGCGTGGGCCAAGGCATCAAAGTGTTTCTTACCATCCTGCCACTTGGTAATGTGAAGGTCACTGAGGTCTCACCAGTCACAGTGAGCGTTGCTGGGAAGTTTGTCTGGAAATTATGCAAGAACGGCCGCACCAGCTACAAAAATAAACGCTGATATCATTCATTTAATTTTACATTGATTGCTTCAAGGGGCTTGTTTGGCGCATGTTTTCGTGCATTCGGCATCAGAATAATTTTGACTCCATCTGTTGGCCTGCCTAATGATATTTCCACCATTTCTCATTTCAGGCTTAATTTTGAAACGCACCTTTACATATTTTATCCTGCATCGTACATCACTCTCCTTCTGTTGCTGAATTTTAGTTCAACAAATCAACAAAACAGCTGACAGGAGAGCAATTTGTGACTTTCATAAACAGTTCCTCTGAGAGAGAGAGCACCATTAAAACTTGCTAAACAAATGCTTAATCATCCACTATATTGTCTACATTCATGTTATTTATCATTATTTTCCACTATTTTTCATACAAAATGAGCAGATAGATATTGTTCTTCCAGTTACCATCTGTTTTGGATCAAGATATAGATTCACAACTTAAGACATAGCTTTAAAATCTTTATTATTGTGCAGTGGACAGAATATTTTTGATCCAGATTAGCTGCAGAGCGTCTGAGGATTGTGAAAATCCTTTCAAAATCCTTATGGAAATGCCCGTCTATGTGACTACAGTGTCATGATAAATACGCAAGAGGCACTGTCGCTGTAACTGTAGGTGGTCACCCGCCCAAATCCCCTCTGTCCAAGAAATACCCCTACTAGCCACGCTTATCATGCCTGTTGGCCAGTCCTTGACCTGGTGTCGTCGTCTCCGGACTCCAAAGCTGTCTATAGGATGTGCTGATTAAGGCCAGCATTTAAAGCAGGAACTGGAGCAATCTGCCACCAGCCCTGCCGCCTGCAGGCCTGCCTGCCTGCCTCTTCGACTGTTCATTCAGCAGCTATAGCGCCCTGATTACAGTCGGCTTTATGGCTCAGCCGGGACAGATGGTGCGGCTAGCACCGTCCTGCCTGCCTGTGCTCATTCCCACCCGCTGCCAGAGATGATCACAGGAGAATTACCAGGAAATGATGATATAATGAAGCACGTAGGAAACATATGCATATCACAGTTTGGTATGAATATGCAGCACTACACGAGAAATTGTGTTGTGGATCAGCATACATATATCGCTACTATTATAAATACTGTATTATACTGTAAATAAAGTTTCTCCCAAACTCCTCCTTGTTTCATGCACCATGGAAAGTCCTAAAATAATCAGGTTTTTCATGGTTAAAGGAATAGTTCTCTCTTTATATGCATTAAACTCCTGAGATATAGTGAGTAATTTACTGAGCTTTATAGGAGCTTACCTTTGCAGAGAGCCAGGCTAGCTGTTTCCCCCTGTTTCCAGTCTTTATGCTAAGCTAAGCTAACTGCCAGCTGAGTGAACAGACATGACAGTGCTATTGCTTTCCTCATCTAACTCTTGCAAAATGCTTTCATTGGCTTCACCACATGAACTTTGGCTGTAAATGTGTAGGACTTAAACTCCAGCCCTGCCGTCACACTGACAAACACACGAGTCATGGGTTTGAGACCGGAGGTGATGGACAATATACAACAGACATTTTCAACCCTGGTAGTCCGCATCAGCTGTGTCATGCGAGTCTTTCCCTTTATTTTTTGTTTTAAAGTGTCATAAAATCCAGATGATTCCCAGCTGACAACGTCAAAACCCTTCTTTTGTCAAGACGCTCCCTATTTAACAATAGCCGGCTGTCACTCCCCGTCCTGCGCTGCTCCCGAATGTCAGTTTTATCTGATCATTTCCGTTTACATGATCCCAGCTGGCTGCAAGATCATCTCACGCAGCTTATCTGGTACTGTGCTAGTCTATTTTTGATTTATTTATTTATTTATTTCCACAGAATCCGAAAGTGAATCCACGTAGGGTCGAAGTTCACCCTGTAGCTCGAGGGATAAAGATGACATGTGGGTCTTATTCAGATGGAAACAGGCAGAGGCATTTTGCACCGTTCGCCGCCTGTTTTGCATGCAGCTTGCAGTGTGTTAGCGGCGGTAAAAATTGAAGCACAGATTGTTTTTTTCGAGCAGACCAGGTCTTGAAGGTCAAGGTCACTCACTCGTTTTTGCTGCTGTGATTGCACTTAATTCAAGCCATCAGCAGACACACATGCGGCTGCGCACGGACAAAACGCCCACAAAATCAAACAAGTTAGTTGCGCGTTTTGTACTCTACTGTTGGACAGTGTTCCCCAACATAGCGAACAGAGCAGTAGTTGGGATTCAGTCCAGGAAAAAAAAAAAAAACACTCATCCATCTTGCGTTTCTGGCATTGACTCAGCTCCATTCTCTCTCATTTTCACTCTGGGCCCTTTTGTGTGTGTGTGTGTGTGTGTGTGTGTGTGTGTGTGCTTGTGTAAATCACAATTGAAGGATGCAATCATCCATTTCTAACAACAAACATTTTATAAAATAGGAAAACTGCTTCGAAAATAGTTCCCATTCTAGATGTTTACAGCGGTACCTTTGAGTCTGCTTATGACTTTGACGCTTTGCATTCGGCATGTCAGCATTTCAGACAGTTTAAAAACCAGCATAATTCGGAGTGTAATTCATGCCGGCTCTTCTAAAAGGCGAGATTCAACAAGAGGAACGTTTGGATCTTGGCATCAGGGAACTGCGCCTTAAAGAGCGGCATGCTCTAAAGAAACTCTGGCCCTCATCAAGAGACAATGTTCCGTTTATTCAGGATAATCTAGATCCACAGTTATTATCTGAGGACTTATGAGGCCATCATAAGAAGGAGGAGGAGGAGGGTGGTAAAGTTTACACAGTGCATGACTGGAACACAGGAGGTTGCGCTGTATTTGCCACATGAGTACGAGCAGCACAGCTGAAGAGAAAAACAGCCATGATTCTACCTGAACGATCCGCAGGAGGTGTTGTGGCAAAAACGCCACAGTGCTGACAGTCGAACATGGAAATCGTCTGTGTAGAAAGTATCCGTGTTATTTAATGTGGTACGTACTGAAGAGGGTGACATGTCTCCTGTGTGCAGGATGGAAGAGACGGTGCGGTCGCTGCTGCAGAATCAGGGCGTCCTGGAGCAGACTGCTGTGGACACAGTGGACATCATGAAGGCCTATAAGGTAAACCACCGTGCCCTGAATCTCTTAGTGTCTCTCACTAAACTGACAGTGAATATTTGGTCCTAAGAATCAGCTGGAGAATATAGGACCTGTAAATATAGGGCCTGGATGGACCTGAAAATGTAGGGCCTGTAAAATGAAGCGTTAGCACATGTTGTTTAGCTGGTTAAAAAGTAATTGAATAATGAAAGATGACAAAAGAAAGGAACCTAAAAGAACCTGCAAGTTCACTGATGATATATCGTTACAGTCTGTGTTTATTTACTGATTTCGCACTGATCATTTCCTGGTTTAATATCCACAGTGTTGAATAAAGGCAGGCCGAGCTAAGGTGACAGTGTTCATTGCTGACCGCGTTATATAAGAGAAATAGCTGCTGGGATTGAACAGAGAGACAGAAAGAAGAAGAAATGCGGTGTACCTCCGAAGTAAGGGGTCACCTTCGGGGTCGCGCTTCACAGTTTGGAGCCCAAACGTGTTTACAGCAGCGCTGCGGCGCTGAAATGCCGTTGCCTCAGTCTGTCTGTCATCAGTGCGATGTTATTCACTTCCCCGCCTGGGGAGCTGTAACCACAGAAAGTCTGTAGTCTTCAGAAGAATGCCTCTCCCCAGTATTTATTCAGCATCTACGTCTCTTTATGTTTCACAAGGAGCATATGATTCTTACAGTGTCCTTAAATCAGCGTCCACATCCATCCTGGAAAAAAAAGGAGCAAAAATGCCTCCAGGGAACAGAATAAAAGGGGCACCACTAGTGCAAGCGAGTATGCAATAAAGAGTGTCTGTATAAATGACTACATGAAAATTGATAGTCTCATACCAAACAAGTCCGCAACTATCTTCTCAATTACTGAACACTCAGCTAATTGTTTAGACCACAAAACAGTTTCCCACAGCCCAAGGTCGCATCTTCAAATCACTCCTTTTAAATGAGACCCAGGGTTATTTAAAACACAGAAAATCAGCTAATTCTCACATTCAAGACGCTGTAAAACAAGAATTTTTGCTATTCTTGTTTGACTTCCATTAATTCACTGCTGATCCAGTCATTGACTGACTCACTGACTAGTTGTTTTAACTGTAGTAAATGTTATTTGACTACAGCAGTTCAGCTTTTGATGATGCCATATAGAACATTTGGTGAAATACGTTAAGTTTATGTCACAGCTACCTGTAACGGGGTGTGTTAAGACCCAATTGCAGCACAACCAAACAGGTGAATAGTTGGTAATGACTTTAATTAAAGAACCGGCAGAGATATTGCACACAGGTGGGTATAGGGGATACGGGAAGGGGTCCGGGGCCGGAGATGCAGAGCAGGTGAGGAAAGTCTTGCATAATACTAGAACAGCAAAGCGCGAGTGAACCGGGGGGGTTGCATATATACTGGCTAAATTAGAGATGGAGTGCAGCTGGGGGCAACAGGTGAGGACCGTGAGGCTGATGAGGAGGTGTGGCAGAGTGGAGAGTGAGACAGAGGCAGGGCGAGTGGAAAAACACTGGCTGTGACAGCTACCGTGGCTGTAGACGCTTGGTCTTGGTGTTTGATGAAGGACTTGATTGGATAAATAGACACAATTTCTGACCATTAATTTACTGTCGATCCACTCAAGGATTAATTGTCGACTAATTGGTTGAAATTGTCAATGAATTGTAGAAATGTGGATGTAATAGATAACTCCAACTTACTGTTAAATATGAACTTGATCACTTTAAGAAGGTAAATGGTTTAAATCTCTCCCTCCACACGGATGTGGAGACTTTAAACTATCACTATCACACTTTCCGTTCCTACGCGGAGAAGTGCTGTTGCTGGGGCTGTATTCTGTGTATTCAGCAGACAGACTCAATAACTTGAAAGGGCAGCGTGAGGGACAAGGTTCCCACCCCTCTCCCACTCCAGACTCTCTGTGTGGAGATTATTACGGAGCCCTTTAACGCCGTCTGATGAGCGGCCTCTAAAAAAAAGCAAACGGCAGCCTCTCACAGGCCAAACAAAAGCAAACTTATAACCGTGACTATAAAGCATCGCCTTGAAACAATTGTGTGATGGAATCAAGCAAGATTGAAAACCTAATATATGTTTAGAGCAGATTGGATCGAGCTGAAAACAGAGCGCTCTGAAGGACATTATTTCCAGTCTCTATTAGGAGAGAGAAGCAGCTTATTGTCTGCTGCGTTTGGATGTAGAAAAGCCGAGATGCAAGCCATCCATCAGCGCCGCTAACTTCCACGTTGTCCTGCACGTAAACTCTCGGTATCTTCTGGTTTGACAATTATCTGTCAAAAGCTCACGCGGGAATGAAAGATGTGCACGGTGATATATCACAGTCTATCACAGAAAAGCAACAGTTGCTTCATTCGAACTCCCACTCTGTAGATTCACCTATAGGGTTCAGTATTGTTAGACAGGGGTTGTAAGTGAATAACACAATCCAGCTGGAAGACATGACAGCTTTTAATATTTCTGTAACCAAAATTTAATGGATATTTAATAGGATGAGAAAATGCTGCTGTCGGGATAAATCTTATATTGCAGTTGTTTTAATTAAAACTTGCAGTTAATCTAGTTAGAGCTGTGACTAATGGCTTTCTTCAACACTGATTTATCTCTGTTATTTCTATGATTAATTGTCGGCTCCCGATTTAAAGGTAGGGACCCCACGAAGGGGTCGCAAGATAAATTTGAGAGGTGATGAATAGGTCATGGAATAAGAAAAATATTGTTCTTATTTGTAATTTGAATCCTTCCTTTCTGACTTTTCTCTCATTGTTCGCTGTTTCCTGTTTGTTACTGGAAAGGTTGTTTTTTTTCCCCCCAAGGCCTCTAACAGGAAAATCACTCAACCGCTGAGAGAATTCATAGATGCCTGCAGGCAGATACTGCTTCATTTCAAGACATCACCTGCCAAACTGGACTTTAAAATGACACAAAATATCATAAAGCCTCCCACATAAATAGCGCGTCTTCCCTCGACCGACAGTTTAAAAAATATATTTAAAATGTTGTTCTGTTACTAGTTTATCCCTGATAAGTCATATATCTTGATATACTGGATTATACAATTGGTGAAGTAAATAACTTTTACAGCAAACCGCTCAAAACTCAAGAAAATATTCGACATGTGACGAGCGGCTGCGAGCAGCTGCTGCTTTACTCTAAGGGGCTCTCCCGCTGAAAAGGTTGGGAGCCGCTCGTTTAGCTGTAAAATTGTGAAGAAAGCCCATTATCCACGTCCCCTTTCTGTGATTTTGGCTTTTTTTTTCTTCCTCTGAAGACCCCTCACAGCTATTCAAATGAAACGACCTGAGAGCGGTGGAGGAGAATAACGCTCTTGAGGTGAACTGTTATCAACCCTGCAGATATTTTTCAGAGTGATCGCAGCCGCTGTAGCTCTGTAAAATGCAGATGCAAACAATGAAGAATGCCCATCATAGTTCCCCGGAGCCCAAGGTGATGTCCTGAAATTGTATTCACTCAACAACAGTCAAGAATCCAGTGCTGTTTGGTTTACTATACTACAAGAGAGGCAAAAAAAACAGACAATCTTTTGTTTATTAATTCATCAACTAGTTATTTCATCTGTAATTGTATTTATTTATTGAAATAGCTTGAACATGCTATCGCCATGACATTTTTTTTCACGGCATACTGGTCGGAGGAATAGATGCTCAGTGAGTTATATTCCTCGCAGAAAGATGAATATGACAGGGAGCATCGTCGTGTTTTGTTTTTGCAGTTTTTCCGGTGCTAGCCAGAACGAGCCTAATTAGTAGCTAGTTATTACCAGTAGTTAATTATCGCAGATGCCAGAAAGACAAAAAAAAAAAAACACAAGAGAAAGGAAACAGAGGAATAGATGGCTGGCAAAGAGACAGAGAGAGACAGAAACACAGCGAGGGCAAAGAATGAGACTGCGGGATCCCATAATACAGACAAGATGAGAGCCCCCAAGGTCACTGCCACTCTTCGGAAAACAAGTGAAACATGATTAGGGATTAGGGGATGTTTTGGAGCTCTGTTGTCGAAGCTACCTCCCTGTTGTCCCATCTGCCCATCTGATCCTCTCCCCTTCTCTCTTTCCACGTCTTTCACTTTTCTCCTTCCCTCTGATTTCTGCCTTTCACGGCTCCTTACCCATTTTTCATTTTGCCTGGAAACATTTGTCATACCTCTCTCTTTTGAACGCTTTCCTTCCCATCTGCTCAGGTTTTTACTTGCCAAATTTCCCCTTTTTTTTTTCTCTCCCTCTAACCTCGTCTCGTTGTGTGTGTCAGGATAAACTCTCAGAGGAAGTGCAGAAGCAGCACGATGGCCCCGAAGAGAGCGGCTCCCTGCCGGCTACTCAAGTGGAGCTGGACCCCGGGCTTCTGCCGAGCGCAGATCCTGATGCCAGCCAAGCAGAAGAAGACAAAGACAAAACCAAGCTCCTTCTGGAGCGCCTCAAGACCCTGGAGGTAACTACTTCACCACCACGCTTTGACTTTCCCCTTTGTTTCCTTTCTCTCTACCTGCTTGGTTCGTCTTTATTCCTTCATTCTTTCTTTGCATCGACCACACTTTCCAGCCACCCCTGGCTATCCTTTTGTGGCCAGCCTGTCTGCCAGTTGTCAGAGAGTCCTTGCTTCGGTTATGTCTGAAAGCATGACAGCTCATCAAATTCTCCAGTCCTCTTCATTTGGAGAGCGGAGTCATCCTGTGAGAGTCACCGCAGGGGCCTCGGGCTGTACTACAGCTTTTGGTTTGTTTTCCTCTGCGCTCGGGGATTTAAAGCTGCGCTCCACCATGAGCCTCAAGCAGCAGCCGAGGCGGGAGCACAGCCACAGTCATCCATGCTGATTGTTTTTTTTTTTTTACTCAAGCCACTGGACACACATCCTCTCAGATCTCTTCAGCAAATAAAGGACTCAGACTTAATTAAATGAAGCCTTCGGTCTTACTTACTCATTCAAATGTGGCTCCACATGGCTTTTTCATGATGTGGAAGGCGTGTAACATACAGTTTTTCGCCTTGTCTCAAATCATGCACAATGCTTTGTAAAAAATAAAGGAAGTAATTCCATCATTAAAGGAGCTGACCGACTTCGTCTTCTAACAAGAAGCTAAAGTACCTGCTTTAAAAAATAAAGCTGTATTAATTCAGACTGATTAGAGGCTTTCAGTGCACACACATAAAGAATAAGAGAAAGTTAACCTAAATTACAGCAAAGTGGCAGATAATTGCCTGTTGCTCCTCAGCTGTAAGTTATCTTCACAGCCTGGCAGGAAGTATGGTTAACCTGTCCCGGTAATCCATCTGATGAAGCACATTACCTAAACATTACATTTTAAATGGCTTTATCAAAAGTGATCTGCCATTTTATTCCATTCCGCTGTGCAGGTGATGGATGCACCGCCGGCTAAAGCGGCAAAAACAAGGCAGAGGCGATACATCACTGCCTCGCGCTGTGCATAAATTCCACTGACACTAAGTAAGCACTGCCCCATGTGCTTATTTCTCCTGCTCAACGGATACTGTTCATTAAGCTGGGCCCCCGGCACACGCTGCAGTCTGTAGCTGGTGGCTCAAATGAATACATCCAGATTGTGTGAGAGAAATGCCTGATGACATAAATGACAAAATTACCCATGAATCCACAGTGGAGCGTTTGCAATCATGCTACATGATAAATCTTTGCAGCGGACTGTATGTTGAAAGGAGTGACATTTATTATCCAATAAGAAGAAGAAGAAGAAGAAAAACACATTGCAGGAAAAGAAATCACAAATACTCAAATGAATTGAAGTATGTAGGAAGAATATTACTGCAGTTTTACATAAGAATAAGATTCTTTTAAAGCTGCACTAATCACGTTTCCATAGTCACAGTGGATCAAGCGATTGTGTTCGGTGTGAAAGGTGTCACTGGCACCACTCAGCTCTGCAGAGCATTTTAGCCACTCGTGGCTCATTATTTAGGTTCTGTGGGCCCCTAAACTCCACTCTCATCGACCTAGTTTCCAGGCAGCTGTTTTTCCACGAAAAAGCTCTGATAAACCAGCTGCATGCTACCTGTCCAACACCCGGATAGCAGACGCACAAGGTTAGCGACTGGCTTGTGAAGAAAGTAAAATCATTAGCTGCTAAAGGAGAGTGAATATTGGACTTAAATCTTCCAGGTGGTCAAAAATATAACAGACGAAGTGTAATGTTGCCTTAGCCTTAAAAATGTTTTTAATATTTGTGTCAATTACCAAGGTGTTGGAGACATCAGTCATCTGTCACAACTTCCACAAGCTTGAAAACTGAGTGAAATATTCCAATGTGTGTATGTCATGATTAACATTAGAAATACCACAGGTTTTTTATTTTTTATTTATTTTTTTTATCAAATGATCAACGATAGAGGGAAAATGTTTTAGCCTCTTCACTGCAGTGCATGCTTTGAGTCCAAATGACACTGGGATTCTTGTATCAGCGTTTAACGGCTCGCGTGTCACTTAACAATAAAGCTGGAATCAAATTTACGACGGGGGCTGTTGTAACAAAACACCACTTTAGTTGCATCTTGTAACTATCGACTGGAGATTTAAATAACGCTTCATCTTATCCTTGAGTTAGAGGAAAGGGCTCTTGCGTAGGTGTTCTGCTGACTGAATCAACACTTGTTAAAAAGTGATTACTTTAATTTGCTGTTGCACAAAAATAAACAGATTTCAGGGGTATTTTTTTTTAATACAACTCATGACATCAATTATAACGCTTAACTTTTTAGAGAAACGCAGCTTACTTAATCTCCTTTTAGAAAAAAAAAAAAAAAATGGAGATTTCATCCACGAAGCAAAACATTAGAAAAAGAAGCGTTCTTTAATTACATTACGTCTGCACCCATGACTGTGTTTACGGCCGCGAGGGTTTCATTAGTGGGTGTTGCTTCCTGGTTGGCATAATTGGAATGTTTTTTTGTTTGTAATTATGTTTCTCATGCTTTCATCGAAGGAAAGGTAGTTTCTACTAAAGGGCAGAGGGCGGGAGGAAGCGAGGCCGGCTGACAGCTCCTAATACGGAGCCTACTCCTGACAAATTGGAAACTCCCCGAGATCAATAGGGCGCCGCCTCACCGCTTTGGCGAGCGGAGGAGATATTCTTATTAGGGTCCAAAACTCAGAAAGGCTCGCTGCCGCCCCAAAGTTCAGCATCGTAACTGCCATCCCCTTGACCTTTTTCTCTGTGGTTTTTTGTAAATTTTTTATTGGCGATCCGGGCTCAGCGTTGACATATGACCTTTGTGGAGCAAGTCTCCACTTAGCTGCAGCTCTGCTTGATTGCTACCTCTGTCTCCACCGCTGTTGGTTTGTTGTATCAAATGTAACCAAAGCCCCTGCACGGTTTGTGCTGCATTGACACCGGATGTGTGTGTGTGTGTGTGTTTTTTTACAGGAGGAAAATTCTGCCTTGGCCTTGGAGAACGAGAGCCAGAGGGAGCAGTATGAATGCTGTCTGGATGAGGTGAGTGTCTGACAGCCTGCAACCGTCTCGGAAAGATGTTTTGCTCACCTTGAGAGGTCCACAAGTGTTATTTGAATTCCTTTTGAGCTTAAGATTAAAGTTTTAATGAGGTCCTGCAGAGCATATTGTGTTTCTCACAGGTTGTCAATTTACTTGAACCTGTGGCTTCAGGGGCGCAGGGGGTGAATTGTTGATATTAACAATCCATTTGGAAAACAGTGTCTGATAATTTTCAGGCACTAAAAGCTCTCATCTCTCACTTTAATAAAGAAACTAGAGTTTCAGTTGCCCTAAGCTAAGCATTAATAATAACTTGCTAAAGTCTGATTTCTGCATTTAAAAAAAAAAAAGAATTATTTCTGATGTTTTTTAAAATTCTAATGTACAGTTAGGTATCTTTGATGTCATAGGGCCTTTTGTTGTTGCTCATTTAATAGCTGAAATGCAATCAAAACAGCTTATTGTTCTTATTATTTGTGTTCAGTATTACTTTTCTCATAAGCAGACAGCAAGGCGAGCTGGTAGACACCGTTAACCTGACGTGAACCGGCGTTGTTGAAGCAATAGTTTACATAACAATGCCACTTCTGTGCCCTCTGGTTATTTATGAGAGCGTGATAAGTGCTGTTTAGGGGAGCCGCATGAGAGGACTAAAGCGAGCGCGGCTCTCGG
>NW_019525183.1:1859126-1886037 GCF_002814215.2 Seriola lalandi dorsalis | reverse complement strand
GGGCTAAGGAATGAAGTATGTCCAGCAGGGACAAGGTGCTCAATTTGTCCTGGAACCAACAGTGCTCAGCAGACTGAGCAGACCTGCCGGAGGGTGGGAGAGACGGGTGAGGGAAGAGCAGGGGGGTGAAAGAGGAGAGGGTGGAGAGAGGGTGAGGGAAGAAGATTGGAAATGACTAATAAAAATGAAGGGGGGGGGGGGGGTTATGTGTTAGAATTGGCATCCTCCATGGGTTGTATTTGAAAATAAATTCAGCCCCTGCTTCCTTTTTCTGCTTCCTTGCCCTCACTAAGATGGCTGAGCTTTGATGTGTTTACTTGTCGACTCTTTTCCTGTGCGGTTGACTTTGGTGGAAGTCAGGCTTGGTAATGATGCCGGTTTAACGATGGAAGCCGTGTATGTCCCTCTAATGACTCTGCGGAACAGCAGAAAAACCTAGTTCGCTTTGTAACAGAAGGGATGTTTATTTTATTTTTTTTTTATGTGAGACCAGCTGTCTGTCTAAATGTTAGTGTGTGGGCAAGCTCCTTTTTAGCTTAATTACTTGTATGGAAGTCATACTCTGTGAGGGTTCAAACTCCGTGTCGCAGACCATTAGAACCGGGTTTTGTTTGATCACTCTGCTATTTTAAAAAGGAGGCAGATCTGTAACTTTCAGTTCCAGAAGCAGGGGCTCATTTCACCACATTTACTCCCGTCTCTCCTCATTCGATAAACGAGAGAGTGGGCGCACTCGAAAAGAGCCGATGTGGCTTCACACGGTATTAATGAGCAATCAATGAGAAGTAATCCGAGCCGCTTCTCCGTCGGCGTTGCGGTCTGGGACCGAGGCCTAGGCACAACAGCACTTACGCTGGGCACACCTCTGCTCCGACGTCAACCCGGCGCTGTCAATACCACAATCAGGAAGTGCGAGTTAAACACTGGAAAAGACATGCATTGTGTGGGTGTGTAAAAGAGACTCATTACATTCGATAATGCCTTCTTTTTTTTCTCTCTTTCTCTGTTAAAGGTCGCCAATCAAGTTGTGCAGGCGCTTCTCACCCAGAAGGTTTGTCTCTTATTTCCATGGAAACCCTTTTTTCGTTTTTCAACAGCATCACCTTTACTTATTGACGGTGTATTGTTTTCTACCTGTGAAATACCTGATAACACGAGTCAACATATTCTGATACGCTTGTGTATTTCTACCTGATTCAGGATCTGAGAGAGGAATGTCTGAAGCTGCGAACCAGGGTGTTTGACCTCGAGCAGCAGAACCGGGCACTGAGTGTTTTGTTCCAGCAGAGGATCAAGCCCGCCTCAGACCTGCTTCTCCAGGTACGCTGCCCACTCAGATCCCACTCAGATGTTCACACCTTTGAGCTGCAACTGACTTTTCACTGGAGCAGCTGGGGAATAATAGAATTAGCGTAGGTGAAGGCATTTAGCCAGGACGGCTCTTAGGGGCAAAAAAATAAAGCCTCGATGAGCGCCTGACAGTCCGAGATGGGAAAGATCCACTGAGCCACATAGCTGTTCTAGAGCCTACTGGGCTTTACGGGTGTTGTAATGTTTTTCCATATCTGTTCTCCTCACTGTTGTAAACCTGCCTGCTTACACTCAGCCTCCTCCGCACACAGTCGGTTTTGCAAATGAAGCAGCGGCTCCTCCAGTCCACAAGACTCGCGCATTTGAAGTTGTTTTTCGTCTGAGCTGTTGTCAAAATGTTCTCCTCAGAAGCTGATTTTTTTTTGGCCTTAAAGTACACATCTCTTGTAGTTGTTATGGTTTATCAGGCCTCATGGTTCAATCTGAGGTTGCACATTTGCAGTTTTAATGATCTTATTGGTATGGTTTCAAGTCGAGGATTCATGCATGCAAGGAGTGAATTAAACCTCCTGAAACTGACTCTTGAGAAATGTTTGCAGCACTGGAAGTGTAATCTTCTGCAGGAAGGGCTGACGTGTCACTTTCTACAAAATTCTATTCCCTTCTACGACACAAAAAAAAAAAAAAAAAAAGATTTGATCCAGCTACCATCCAATCTCTCTTCTGTAACCCTCAGACAGCGATCACTGTACTTATATTCTCCTCAAACCCTACATTCTCTCACCTGAAGTGGCTCAGTTCATCTGTTTGGTCCACTGGAAAACACCAATTTATGAAAGTGTCTGTGCCAGCTTGATTTTTTTAAGGTGTACCTATGAAAGAGACGGACCTGCAACTGTATGTTTTACCCAACTATTGCCCATCCATCCATCCATCCATCCACAGTAAGATAGCATCGCAGAGCAATAGGGTCAGTTTGGAAAGTGTGTGAATTGCCACGGGACTCCTCGCTGTTAATATGAAGACAGCAAGCTGCCACAAAATAGAGCGGGAAAAAGGGAGCTGTCAGTCCATCTAGAGCAGAGGAGAGACAGAAATAGTAGAAACGAGGATGAGAAGAGAGGAGGCATGCAAGGGTAGATAAGCAGGGAAGGACGGCAAGGTGAAAATGGAGAGGGATGAGATAGCACGAGGAGCACGAGGAGCACGAGGAGCGTGAGTGCCGTTAAAGCGGTACAAGTGAAAAACTAAGGGCCAAATAAGAAGAGGCAGAAACGGAGTAAATGGAATTATAAAAAAAAAAGAGAAAGAAAAAATGATGGCTCTGGGTGTGTTGTAAAGCTCTCTGTCAGTTGCAGCTACTTCCAGTGCCATTGTTGGACAGACTGGAACATCGTCAAGTGAAACTGCAATATAAAAAGCTTGAAGAGGGATATTGATGATTCCACTGCAGGGACCAAGAGGTGCTATCTAACTGGAGATGTGAATTAAGGCACTCAGACACATGATAGAGCTGTATCTTATTGGCATTCAGCCGAGACTGCGTTAATGTGTTTTCTTTTTTCTTTTTTTTTCCTCCAAAGTGATTCAGCTGAAAAGAAACCAATGCACGGCTGAGATTATATATCAGCTGGTGATGTATGTGTGTAAGCCAGGTCGAAAGGAAATAAATCACATGTTGCAGGTGACGACACGTGGTCCTGATGACGTGTGTGCGCGCGTGTGTGTGTGTGTGTGTGTCCACACATTTTGACACATCTTAATAGTGACGCAAAAAATGAGCTGCAATGATTTGCCCTGCCTGCCCATTTCTCGATTATGACATTTTCACCGCGGGCTGGTGATTCAGTGTAAGACTTAATCATAATGTGATCACGCTGCTCTGCATGTTCAGCGTATCCATCGTGAGCTCTCCGGTCATGTGTGGGAGAGCTGTGAGAGCAAAAAAAAAAAAGAAAAGCTACATTTATCCACACCACAGGGGACTGGAACTTCCAGCATCCATCCATCCATCCATCCATCCATCTATCCATCCATCCATCCATCCATCCATCCATCCATCCAGGCTATGAGAGTGGTATTGATTGAATAAGAGTATTTCTCCAAACTATTCCATTAAGTTCGCTTCGTATAATAATAATGGAATGAGTAAGAATGGATATTAAGCATTGATTTGCAACATTTTAGGTATTCGTTTTTTTGCAGAATGTGTAATGAAAATATGAAAATAACCAGGGAGTTTCATTTCTTTTCCTCTCCTGGAGCCTCAAGCAGAGAGAGTATTAATCACCCATACGAGTCTATTATTTCCCATCTATCTCTGGACCTTTTTGCCTATCAGTAATTAAACGTTCTCTCATTTCCCCCCCCGTGGACATCTTGAGTTTCTCTGATAAAGAACCGCAGTGCGTTTGATGGCAACTACACCACTTGTGCACCTTCACGGCCACGTTTTCATTTCGAAAGAAGACGGTTCTCCTCTCAAACCGTGAGCTGTTTTGAAAGCTAAAGGAAAAATAAGCGGCGTACAGTCCCGTCCACGCATGCCGCTCATCAAGTATGACGAATGCTTGGTGTTTCCTGTGCTACCTGAGGGCCCCAAGGACACAGCGTGAAGTTTCTCCACTTCTTCTGCAGCCATCACCTAACATTTCTGCGCTGAAAAAAAAAAGAGCTTACATTACAAGAATTAATTTCACTGACAACATTTGCAGAGTGGAGCTTCTATAGAGATACTAAATGGCTGTTTTTGAATAGAGCTCCATACATCTCAACTCTTTCCAATCGCTTGTCACATACAGCCGAGCATTCGTCTCATTACCCGGGGCTTAGTTTAGCAGTTGGTGTGTAGCCGGAGCTTTAGTGATGAGACATATGCAGGTGAGCGTCATGTGTACAAGTGGGCGTCTGTATGACTTGATGCGTGTTAGTGTGTGTGTGTGTGTGTGTGGGGGTGTCTGACCTATCTGTGACTGCTCGGCTATCTGTGGATGTGTTTTAAAGACAGGCTCAACTGATGTGTTTTTGACAGCGGGTGCCAATACAGCTTATTGCTGCTATTCCGGGCTGATATTCATCATCTTGAAATATGACCACTGTCAAGCCAAAAACAACAAAAAGAACAAAAGCAGGAAGCCTCTGCTTTTTCTTTAATACAACACATGAAACTTCTCCGATGGCTCCCAGCCTAATGTCATTATTCCAGACATTATCTAACAGTTAATAAAAGGCCGATGTTTGCATAATATATTGCAGTCTCGCCTGCGTGAATGGGAGTTTTAAATTAACATTTTTGACTTTGATCTTGGCCTTGAAGCTGAAAAAGTTCAAGAAGTGCACTCTCGCCCTTGTCATCTACCGTTTCCTTCAACTATCTCTCCCCCCCCCCCCGTGACCCTGTGACACTATTGACTGAATCCTTGATGAGGATGCTGAGGAGGTGAAATCCAGCACCCTACGATAAGATCAGAGCCTCCTGTGACACCTCAGCCACTCCCATCCCGTGTGGACAGCAGGGAGGTGCAGGGATGCGGAATCAAAGCTGCACAAATTTCAATTTCATGACTTCAAAACCGGGACGAGAAGCCATCTGGCGCTTTGAGTCCAGACTAGTGTAGCTAAAGTCAAACAGATCTACCTTAGAATCTATGGTTCATTTTGAGGGAATGCTATTCTAATAAGTAATTGTTAGCTGCAGTAATTTATGAGACTTAAAAGTGCTGTAATAGTTCAAACATTTTAACAGTCCAAGTTCTGGAAAAGGCAAAAAACTGAAGAAATCCTCTCTACACTTTAACTGCCTTTGAACCAAATCAAACCGGGTTATAAAGAGCCCTGTGTGGGGATGCAGAGATTGAGGTCTTTTTTAAATTCTAAAAATAGCAAAGAACTATTATCCTTATCTCAGTGCTGAAAAAGCATTGATATTGGGCATTGATCTGTTTCTAAGGCACCTTTTGAAAAGCTTCTTCACAAGCTCACACGAACACAAAAAAAAAGAAGCTTTTCTGGGATGTTTTGCTGAAAAGTTGGAGAGAAAAATGCAGGATGATTGTGTTTTGGCCACAGGCGAAGTGATGCAGGTTGTTTGTTCTCCAGAGACAAAAGAAGCTGTTAAATTCTGGTATCATTAGGAGCTGTCCCCCCCCCCCACCAAAACATACAGAGGACGTCTGTCACAACACACAGAAAGTCAATACAAACTGTCAGCAAAGAGTTTTACAGAAGGCAGTAAAATTGAGGAAATCTACCTGAATCTACCTGATGTTATTTGGAAACGTTTATGACATTGATGGAAAAATTAGAGCGGTTGGTTTTCCATTTGCTGAGGGTGACTTTCAGTTTTTACAACATGCAATTTTCTTGATAGGTGTTTTTCGATTGCAGGTGCACAGCATGAGAAGTGCGTTTCATTTTAACAGTAGAGGAAAACAAAAAAAAGACTGAAATATATCAGAACACGGAAATACAGTCTATACGTATACAGTATAGATGTGCAGACGTAAACTCTCTGAGTGAGCATTCATTTTACCCATGCCAGGAAATGCAGCACAAGATCAAGTGTTTTGTTCCAGCATATTTCCAGTATAAGTTAATTTGGGCGCTCACAGGGAATCCAGTGTAATTAAGCTCTAAGATTAATACATGGAAATGTATTTGGTTTTGTATCCTCCCCTCTTAAGTACAAGAGTTAAATACCAGAAGAGACTGCAGACTAGCATATGAATAAAAAAATAAAAAAAATCAAAGGAATCCCTTACTCCCTGATGCAATTATTTCCCATTCACATTGGTTTTTTTCCGGTCAGTGACATTAATGACTTTGAGCAGTGAATCTGGGCTCAGTGTGGCGCTGGTGAAGGGAATCTGAGGGGCAAAATACTGCTCTGCCGCAAAATACCGTGCAGTATGTGGGCAACAAATTTGAATAATTATGACATTATTTCATTCTTATATTTTAAATGCATTTTTTTTTTTACACTAGAAAACAGCAAAGGCAAAAGAAAAAAGGCATTCAATTTAAAAATGAAAGTGTAATACTGAGATGCCACAACAAGAATTTAAGATTTTGCCATGTACCGTATAAAGCACTGATAAAAAAAATCTCCCTACCACTCTGCTGTTGTGCCAGTCTCAGCTCATACACCAAGGCTGATTTTAATTTCCTGATATCCCTGAAGTCAAAAAGTCACCACAGCGTGTCCTTCCTTTATTTGCCTTTCAGAAACTCCACTCTCGGATCATGGATCTGTCTGCGGCAGATTTACTTCTGGAGCCAGAGAGAAGCAAGGCCTTCTTGCTTTCCAGGAATACGGACTCTCCCTCTAATGTAAGCTTAGTGGGAAGGAGGCAATTTATCTACTTTGGGAGAAAACAATGTATTTATTTATTTTTTTATTTTATTTTTTTCAACCATGCAATTCGTCCAGGTAGCATAACCAAACCCCCACCCCCTTTCAAGAAATCATTACAAGATATTAAAATACAGACCCAACAATCTGAAGCCGTGACCCCTCCTCTGCCCTCAGCAGGAAGAGCTGGCAGTATCACTCGGCGCTAAGAGGAATAAATCCTTGTCATATTACCAGAAAACCATCGATTGAGCCTCATCGTCAGTAAAAATGACTCCATAGGACACTGTGGCACATTACTCATCTTATGTATTATGCATTAAGTACTGAAAATGAGTTTGCTCCATTGTTTTACCCTTTTACCCCTCTGAGAATGCCACCTGATAAACTCTAAGAAGGAGGAAATGAAATAATAATGGCCACGGTGTGAATTATAAATCACCCTGTTATCTAAATGCGCAAAAGCACCACATCTTCCTAAATGGGTCGTGCTAAGTGATGCACACAAGTGACACTTAATACCACATGAATATATCGTGTTTCTTATGTTGCCTCGTAGAACTTTTGGAATAATTTATTTGCACAGTTAAACCCTCTGCAGCGATATGCAAATTGGATAAACATCTGCTGTGTTCCAGTGACTGCACATGGAAATTTGATTGATTTTTTTTTTTTTTTTAAGTTTGCAACGAGCAGTGCTTTAGCATTTTAAGAAACTTCACAATATTTGATTGGTCCGTCAAGTGTTTCTTGAATATCTTTCATCACAAAACTAACAGCAAGATAGCAATTAGATACGCAACACTACCTAACAACTTAGACATCGAACACTCTTGATGTTTAATCACAGGAAAAAGCAAAAGTAAGTAAAAGTCAACCAAGCAACCAAAAAAATGACATTCATATTTAGAGAAAACTTAAGAACAGCACCATGATCGTCTTATTTCCACGAGATCTCTATCCCAGCTTCTCCACCAAGCCCTTTAAGGGAGTATAAATCATGCTACACAAGTTATTCCCCTATAACGTGACTGTCTCTTTCCTCTGTCTTACAGGAGGTCCAGTTGAACGGGAAGGCAGGCCTACCTGTTGCTAAGTGTCTGAGCCAGCTGAGTCTGACGGTGCCAGCGCCTGTGTACCCACGCAGCAGCTGTAGCAGCAGCGAGTTGTCCCTGTCGAGTGCGTGCAGTGAATTCTCCAGCGGCTCTTACACCTGGAATGATGGACGCTCCTGTGGAAAAATGGTACGTCCTGTTACCCTATAAACTCCGACGCGAATCCCATAAAACAGCAGCACATGGTAACTCAATCGAGATCCCTTTTGGAGATGCTTTAGGAGCTCAGTCAGTAGTATATAAAAAAACATGTTGTTGGCATCAGGGCCAGTTATTTTTTGATGATTCTAATTTTTGAAAGCAGCATATATATGAACTATGTGTGCACATATTACAGTAGCATTTGTGTGAGGTTGACCCACTGTTTATTTCCACCCTGTAGTCATCGCTGACCTGGGAGAAGAGGCTGAGTCTGGGTTCATCCGCCCCAAGTAATATCTGTGCCCCGCTGGAGGAGCAGCTCCCCACCAGGCGCAAGGAGAGCCACATACTAGAGGGACTGAGAAAGCTCCAGAGGAGGAAACACAGGAGTTCTTCCTGTTCTTCTAAGGTCTCCAAGTCAGGCTACAAAGACTGCATGAACTCCAACGAGGGCATCTACTCCCTGGGTATCAAGAGTGGAACTAAAGGGGTATCTAAGCCTACCCCTGTGGGTAGAACTTGGGTTGCTGGTGGAAAGAAGTTCGCTTATGATTCTGATGACGCAGATGATGAACTGGCACATTCCAGTCGTGGAGATAACATCCCCACCAAGGACAGTTGGTTTTACTGTAAGAGGCGCTCCCACAGCATCTCAGACAGTTTATGTAGCTGGGAGGGGTTACAGGACAGTGGTAGTGGTGGTGGAGGTGGAGGTGATGGTAGCTCAGGTCCTGTGGCTACGAAACAGCCATCTGGCTATGACTCAAAAGAGCGTCCTGAGAAACTCCTGAGTTTCATTAACAGTTTTCTCCCTGAGGGAGGTCGGACATCAGCTTTTACTAAACCATCCATACTGCACTTCAACCCCTCTGAGCCAGAGGGTCACAATCCCCTCTCTGATGTGGAGGATCCTGAGGAACTGAACTCTGAGTCCAGTGACATCCGAACGTCCTCTAGCCAGCCACCGGAGCAAGCGGAGAGGGACTCCAAGAGGCTTTCAAGGGATGCTGCCAAACTGCTCGCCCAACAGTGCTTGCGGAGAGACCAGGGACGCACCCAGTCTGCAGATGGGAGGCCCAGGCCTTTCAGCCTAATTAAGGAGCCCAAAGCAGCCAAATGCACCCAGTCTGAGGAGAGCATTTTGGCCATATTTGATGCAGAAGGAGAGCCTATTGAACTTTGTGCTCAGAAACTCGCAGCAGGTGCTGGGTCTCGAAATGACATTAAAGGTAGCAAAGTAGTTGCTGATTACACAGAGCTAGTTCCCCAAGAGAGACCAACAAGGCAGAAATCAGCAAATACAAGGAACTACACTGTCCTCGAATCCCCAGAAAAGCCATCTGAATATCAGATTAGGACTAGCAAAACAAGCAATAGCAGAGAGGCAAGTGCAGAGAGGCTGTCAATGCAGTTGACTCCTCAAAGGAAGCTAATCAAGCCACCGAGCACCCGAGCTAATAAAGGTCATTCAATGCCTCCTTTGAATGATTGTACTGGTCCCAAGTCCAATGGTTCAAAGATACCTGGTCGTAACAAACCGTCAGGATCCCCGCTGAGATTGTCAAAGGGCTCCACCATTGAACAAAGTGGAAACTCAGGACCCTCTGGTCAGGAGAAATCCCCCTCTTCTCCTACAGTTAAAATGTCCAGGTTCATAAAGACACCAGGAAACTCTTCACAGAGCCCAAAGGTGGTAAATTCCAAGCTTCCCGGCAGGGCCGACTGGAGTAAGGGCCCCTCCTCCGGTTCCCCACACCTCTCGAGGAGGCACCTGGAGTATGCTGACAATGGCGAACAGCCAACCAGAGACAAACACTGTGAAACCAGCAAAAATAAACTCAGGTCCCCTTCTCCTCCCCCTCCCCCAGGCCGCACCACCTCCTTACTGATCAGACCAAATTATGAAGGGTCGCCTCAAGCACATAAAACAGGGGTAGCTCAACCATCCACACCAACCACTGTGAGGGGCCCTCCCCCAAGTTACCACACCTCACTTGTACCAAATATGCAAACTACACTACCCATCAAGGATAAAGACTGTTTAGACTTGGATGCAGGCTACGGGACTGCACTCGCACCTCAGAAACTGGTTGAGAAAACCAGTCAGCACCTTCAGAAGTCCCCCGCCACGACTCAAACATCTACTAAAGGCACTTCCAAGCGAATGACCACGAAAGACTACCTCCCTTCTGCAAACTCAGGGTGTGCTCCAGAACCTGAAAATGCACCTAAAAGCTCAAAGAATGTCCCTCCTCCCTACAGTGCCCTCAGAGGGTCCTCACTTCAAAACTCATTTGCAAGTAAAAGAGGATCAACCCATGAAAATGTCCATCAGTCAGTGCAGAAGACCTCTGTTAGTTTACCTATATCTCTTCAAGACTCCCCTCAAGGTAAGACAGAGCCACAAAATGGCAAAGCTGTAGTCAGCCCCCCCAGCTCAGTCATGATGTCTCCGAACCATATGGAAAAAGCCTCAAAGACTCGCATCCCAATGGGGTTCAAAGCATTTTTAAAATCTCCCCCCAGCCATAAAAACAGTCCCTCTGTACCAGGCAAGCAAGAGAAAGACCATATCAACTCAGTCTCCAAAGAGACTGTGACTTCAAATGCTGCTACCCAGTGTGACAGCTTGCAGCCAGTGTACAGTATTGATTCACCACCCAATATGTCTGTTACAGAGGGGAAAGGTGAGGTCCAGTGTAGGTTACTGGAAGAGGAGGCTCATGCTGCTGTGTTACCAGAGGAGGGGGATGTTTGCGATAAGGGGAAAAGGAGTAGTCAACTTTTCTCTCGATCCATATCTGTTTCTACTAAACCTCATCTGAAGCCGGCCTTGGGGATGACTGGAGCTAAAGCCCGTAGCCAGAGTTTCAGCACCAACTACATTGAGAAACCCAACATCAACGCTCTAGATGGACCGGGAAAAATCCGCACGCAGATCATCACCAACTCAGGTGAAAGGGGGAACTCTCTGTCAAGACAGAGCTCCTTGGAGGTTCCCAGTGTTGGGTCAGCTGAGAGCCCTGTCCATTCCCCCAGGCTTAGCCAATATGGAGGTATGACAGGGTCAAACAGTCATGACATCCTTCCCGAGAGAACGTCTAAATCGGGCTCAAAAGGCGAGGGGTCGCAGGGCACAGTGAAAGGGGAGGCAATCACCTCACCTTCTCAAAAAGAGGTACGTAGCTTACCCATAAGTGATAGGACTGGTTTGAAAAACATTCGTAAGCCATCAAAAGTTGCCTCCCATCCGCAGTTTCAGCCTCCGGCCTCTTGTGTCTATAGCCCAGAAAACCCAGTGCGAGAGACAGGAGGCGTAGCAGCCACCACAATTGAGCCAGACTTCAGCAGGGAAGTCAAAACTCAGACGGAGTCGCCAAACAAAACCCCAGATGTGGACGAGAAAAAAGGCAGCTCCACAGTCTGCACTATTGAAGAGAAAGTCATGATGGGAATCAAAGAGAATGTGCAGAAATGTCAAGAACAAGAGAAGGTCGCTGCCAATGAGGCCAAACAGAAAACGGGCCCCTCTCTGGCAAACTGGTTTGGTCTCCGTAAGAGCAAACTCCCAGCTCTGAGCGGTAAGAAAACAGACTCCCCGAAGGGAAAAGAGGAGAAGAAAGAGCTGAAGATTGGATCTGTGCTCGGAGGCAAACAGATGAAGTCAGACAAGAAGAAGGATAAGAGGAAAAACGATAACCAGCAGAAGGATGGTCAGGAGGTGCAGAATGTGTCTGAGATGAACAACAAGCTGAGCTCCATCATGGACCACTGCAACAATCAGATGGGTCAGATTGCCAGTCAGATCCAGTGCACCACAGCGTTTATTGGCAAAGACCAGTTCGTTAAAGAGCTCCTTGGCAGGTTGGTAAAACAGTATCTTTGTCATCGAGAATATCAAGAATGAATTATCTTTAATTGATCGGATGCTAAGCTGATTACTTCCTGTCACTAAGCCTTGCCAGAGTTGTCTTTCTATTTAGTGCATCGACACGTTAAAATTAATTGGTTCTTCTAGTAAATTAAACATGAGCCATCACTGCGTTAAACCTGTGTGTTCAGAGAAAAGTGATAAATAAACAGCACCAAACAGCAGCTGTCTGTTTGAGTTATGACTCCACTCCGCTGAGCATAAGATGTTGTTGGTCCAGCATCCACACACACACACACCGTCAGCACACTCCAGCTAAAGCATCTTTCAGCCAGGAAAGCTCCACATTTCATGGCTCTCACTCCATTGATTTGCCACTTCAAAATCACAACTCACAGATGTTTATCCAGGCTACCTGCAAACAAACACTTGAGAAGCAGGAGCGCTTCATAGAGGTTGTTAAAAACTCGATGGCACCCTTGCATGCACACGTATGTTTGCGTGCACATCCGCAAAGCCAAAGAGCAGGTCAATGCAATTTATCAGCGGGTTCACCTTCTACCTGCCAAGTTGATAAAGGAGGAGCTCGGCACACAGACGTAAAAACAGATGAAATCTTATTTCCTCGCAGGTCTGCTTTGAAGGGCAACCCTGTGTCTGCATCACCGCCTGGGATCTCCACACCCAAGAAACACAGCGAAATGAAGGGAGATATGGAGATCTGTCCAGATACTACTGTAAGTTAGCAAACACGGCACCTTAATAGAACTCCAACTGACTTCATTTCGGTGTCGAGCTCTGACTGTGTTTGGACAATCTGATGACACACACACACACACACACATACACATACATGCAAATTCCCATAGGTTTCCACACTTGAAGTGTACGTGTTTCTCAAACACATCCACAACACCGCCGCCTCTTCAGCATCATATCCCCCTGAAGGCTTGCTATTGATTCACATTGTGTTCTGACTCAGCCTGCAATTCATCGCCCACTTTTTCATTATCAACCCAGGCCGATGTTGTTTCCACAAGGCTGAAGGTTTTTAAACTATATCTCACATAGAGACAGCCATCAGGCCATGCATGTAATACAAGTTTAAATTAGGCCTCTCTCAGCAGCTTGATTCTTTAAATCATATCACAGCGCTTTGGAAAAATTATGACCTTATGGGTTTTATTTTTTATTATCTGTCAGTAAAAAAGATCAGAAAATGATGGAGAGGATGAGTGCGTGAGAGAGCCTTAAATAAGCAAGACGGCAATAAAAAAAAAAAAAGAAAGTAAAAGGAGGAGCGGGCTGAATGGAGGGAGGGAATGACAAAAAGAGACTCCGGATGATGTGGGATTTCGATAACGCGGAGAAGCCGCTTATCGCAAGCACTCAATTCGACAAAGCGGCCATTTAATACCGTCCTCCAAGCCTTCCCTCCCCACAGAAATACAACAAAAGAACGACGCTTTATGACCTACAAGCCCCTCGTGCGCCACCCTTAAAAACCTTTTTTTAAATAGCCCAATTAAAGTAAAGCACGAAAAGTATGACAATTACCTCACCTTTCCTGCTTTTTGAACAAAACTTTTAACATATTTCACAATGCCGCAAGCTTACCTGTTCATCTTAAAAGCTGTTACATTATGCAACACCTTAAACAAACTACTAAAAGACACTTGCATGAACTGTATATCATGGTATTTATATGTATTATGGAATATTATACCTGCTTTGTGAAGTTTGTATCACTAACATGCATTGTTGTTATTTTAGACCCTTATAATGACTCAGAGGATCAATCTAAGGGCTGAAAATGAGGAGGCACGCATCCCGGACACAGCTTGTCAAGACCACATGATAGGTAAGCTTGTGTGTTACCACGCATCGGGACATTTTAGCAAAAAGAACAACAAGAAATGTTTTTGAAAAAGTCGTGTTCAAATCTCATCTCGTGCAAATTTTTTGAGGTTTTTTTTTTTTACCAACTTTGATCTGTTTCTTCCACGGTACCGGGAGTTCACGTTCGTGTCTGTTTTAAACCACTGAGCTTATATTTGCAAGTGTTTACCTCACCCTGTAGTTTTTTCATCTAGTGCACGAAAGAGCTGCCACACACAATCACGAATCAACCAGTGCAACAGAGCATTAACGCATTTTACAGTTGTGATTTCCTGATGTGATTGACAACTCAATTCCTCCGCCAACTGATTCTCCTCACTTGCCAGACTTGCTATTACTGTGGGGAAATAGCAGTGGCTGCAAACAACATGTTGACAATCTAGTCAGGTGATTGATGTGCAACCAGGTGATATTTTACAATGCCTGAGCAGCTAAGGAAGTGAAAAATAGATGCATCAAACAGTTTGCGAGATGGGATGATTATTGTTGTCGTTGCAGTGCAACAAACTTTCATTGTAGAATGTAATTCAGTGAGGGGAAGGAGAGAGAGAGAACTGTTGTTTACTGGATGTGGAGTGCAGCGTGTTTGTCGCTCAGTTGTCAGTCAGCGCGGTTTTTCAGAAATCGTCTTTGTGATCCATCTCAAAGGTCGTAATGACATTTGCTGCAATAAAGCACCACGGCCAGTGAATTAAGAAAGTCCTTTTTATAACTTGGAGCCACAGTCTTTAGAAAAAAAAGCGCTTTTTTTTCATAGTGTTAGTCTTCGACTTATAAATTGGATTTCATAGTTGTACTCAGATTGTTCTAGCTTTAGTAACATGATATTTTTTAAACTATTCTCATGCATTTAAAGCCACTCAATCAATATTTTTGTATTAATGATGGAATCATATGACTACTTGTATATGAAATTAGTCACTCATAGTGACAAACCTACAAAGTTATCTGGTCCTTTTAGCTTTACAAAGCTGTATACTTTAAGCCTGTTGTTTTGGTTTTATGGCCGGCAACGTCTCTGTTTTGGTTCACTCTCACGGCGTCTCATGGACACGAACACAACCACAGACTAATGCTAATGTTGTTCTGTGTCGTCAGTTTTCCTCATTGTATCTGACATCACTTAGCTTATTACTAACTTGCTGTAAAAGTTGTTTTATTGGACCTTGGGTTTGCGTCATAGTTGGCACTGATTACATCTAAACTATACACATGGTGGTGACTGTGACAAAATTGAAATGGACTTAAAGTGAACATCTGCCAGTTCCTGGACTTTAGCTAAATGTGTTTTGTTAAGGCTGTTGGTTGTTGGTGGAAATAATCTCTATAGAAGCAGAAGCAGAAGCTCTCAGTTTCACTCATTCTTGTAGCTTGAAGAATTACCTTAGAAGTAACTAATCAAATCAGAGTGTGGAAAGAGCTGGCGTTTGGGTTAGAGCCAGTGCCCAAAATAAAACGGTTAATTGTCTGTGTATTGTGATTAACAGGCTGCCTTCTTTATATTCTGCCAACTAAGCACTTTCAGACGGTATGAATTAAATATTTCATAAAGGTTTCAGCTGTGGCTTTTCATTGCTCCTCAGCGCCGCTTTAATGTCACGTCTCGCCGAAGTGCGGCGTTCGCTCGCGTAATGCCAGACAAACACATCAATCATGTAAATAGTTATACATCCAGCCGCTTTATGATGCAAGCAGCTCGAGCAAAATCCATTCTCAAGCTATGAATGCGGATTTCGAAGTTCACTTTGCATTAGCCGGTTCTTGTATATTAGAAGATTCTGTATTTTTTCCTCATAAAGGGGACGATAAAAAACATCTTGACTGGCCTATAGCACAGAACGACCCTAATATAACTGCAGTTGTTTGATGGCATTGTCGATCAATACCAGTGATTTAGCATTTACTTCACTATTGGCTGATGCTTCTGGCTTCCAAAACTTTCTTTCTTGACTGTATTCTGTTTTGCAAAGGAAAATAAATTTTTAAGAGGCGACAAGCAAGAAACCACAAGATGATCAAGACAAAAAAAAAAAAAGACATTAATGCAACGTCTGTATCTTCACTCTGATGACCCACGTCTTAAATGAGGTTATAGTTATTAGTGATGACTCTTTTTTTTTTTTTTTCCCATTGACACCTCCTCATTGCATAAAGCCAATTTCACACAGTGGAGGTATCAACAAAGCAGCTTTCTCCCCCTCAAACCCCCGGAGGTTGTATTCAGAAGTGATAGGGAGCTCATGAAAAACTAGATTATGTCCAGTTGCTGTTGCCTCTGGGTGGAATTACTGTGGACCTTGTTATGGTTTGGTTATAGAGGGCATTTTGAACTGCCAGGCTCGGCCCTCAATTATACAGCTGTGTAATCTATGGCTCTCTCTGCCTTTTTCTTTGTCTCACACACAAATAAGATTTCATGTGTGCACTCTCAGTGCGTGTGTCGACCACATCATGCATTTTTTAAAACTGGGATCAAGGTTTTAACGTTTGTTTTTTTGACTCTTGCGCGGCAACGATTCTCAAGTGAGTCAGTGCAGATTATGTGTGCAAGTATGAGGCCATCTGTCCAACGAACACTGTGGACTAATTTTCACAAGTTCTGCGTGTACATTATGGTGTTGAATGTCACGAGCAAGTCACCGCATTCCTCAAGTGACACAAATGAGTTAACTCCTTTTAAGTTCCACTCATCTGTGAATTTATGGACAGCGCTTTGCGGATTGGCACCCGGAGACGAGGTCATCGTAAGCCAGGTTTATCCGTAGAGAACATGGATCGGTAGTTTTTAGCTTCACGCCCGAGTGAAAAATGTTTTTTTCCCGGAATAAACAGATTCGGGAAATGCGCCCCTTACACTCCTCGCAAACTCCTTTTTTAAACTCAACTGTAACGCCCGTCAGAATTCAGAGACAGCTTTTTTTATTCGTAGAAGGAAATGCTGTGTTTTGTGCTTCCCACTGAGACAAAGCTATACAGTCGAGAAGGGGAGCCTGTCGGTATCGATCCACCTCTACAAAACAGAAAGAAAGAGACATGCTGGTCTCGCTTTAAGAGTTTTTTTTACCTTGCAATATTTTGGAGAGGGCGGCTGCAGAGGATTCATCAGCTGTGAGGCAAACACTGGAAGACATAATGTAATGGAATCGTGTTTCAACCCGAGTCTGCCCACAGCAACACACACACAAACAGACACACAGAAAGATGAGACAATACAAAAAAATACTTTTTCACTTTCAAAATTTGTTTCCCAGTGAAAAGTTAGACACCACTAATAATTGGCCGATGTAACTGTTGGTCATTAGCGTTAACAGTTACAAAGACCTTGGCTGTGATGAACGGTCATCCATCTGTTCCGGCCTCCGTCAAGGATCTGCAAACTGTGGTTTTTCTAAACAACGTCCATCTGTTGCTACACGCCGTCTTTTCCCCTGATTACAACCCAGCATGCACTCCTTCGGGGTTGCGGCTCGGTTATGTGTGAAGTTCACAATTGCTGGCAGCATGTGCTTTTTATTTTTTGTGTGTGTGTGTGTCATATCGTTTTAAGGTATTTTCTCCCAAATTAGAATGTATCACTGCTGTGAAGCTTCTAAGTGATAGGAAGATTATATAAGAGATGCAACAGCTGGTGGAGGTTCCAGCGCCATTTAATTCCCGAAATATTACCATATCAAATAAAAAATGCTGTCTCCTCTCTCTTCTCCTACTGACCACGTGTTGCCAAACCTGCTACAGATGCGCTCTTTACTCACAACCCCTTCCGCTGCATGTAAATCCAAAACCCTCCTTTTTTTCTATTCCTTTCGTTGTTGTCCCCCCCTGCTTCTCCCAGACATCACGCTCCTCTCCCTGTCACTTTAGGCTCCGGCTGTCAGATGAGAACCCTGGACAGCGGGATCGGCACCTTCCCTCTCCCCGATTCCGTCACCCGAGCCAGCGGTCGCCACATCCCTAAATCCGAATCCAGCCCCGATGGGGTGACCGCCGGCTCCTCTGAGCTCAATCCGGAGCCTCCTCCCTCTTCTCGCCCAGACCCCTCTGACCCCGATGTGAAAGTGCCTTCCTTCCCAAAAACCCGCCTGCATGCCCCTACCAGCATGGGTCACTCCCTGTCTGACCCCACCGTGACCTGCAGCAGCAACGCCCAGGACACCCAGAGCCGGCTGCCCAAATTAGCAACTTCAGGTGAGTCAAGATTAAAAATCTTTTAATAACCCTAGCTTGTGCCTAACAACATGAGATATTAATAAACATGAGATCAATATTAAATAATAATATAGAGAAGATCCGACAAATAATAAAACTTTAATTTGGATTCATGTCCTTCAAATCAGGCAATGACAAATGTCACTTCTGGAAATCAGCTTTGTTTGTTTGGATTAGAAAACAGAGCTACTGTGGACCAAACTTCTGAGCTTTTCAAGCTTCGCTAAGGATTTTATCTTTCAGAAAAACAGCTGCTTATTACTGCGCCCAGAAAATGTCAATATTTCACCGGTGCTCCTGGAAATCCTGACATACCCGTGTACGGCCGGTTTGTTTCACTCTGAGCTCACTCCGCGGATCAACACTGTTTGCTGCGCAGGGCACCGCACGGCAAAGAAGGACATCGGCTTTGTTTTTGAATCGGTTCCCCCGCGATCGAGACCCGTGGAGGAAAAGAAATTGAAATGTATGTCTGCAAATGCCACTGTTATCATGCTAGATGGCGAAGTGCCAAGCCTTGAGAGCCTCAGACAGCTTGTTTTCACTTTCAGGACATACGTGAAATATTGAATGTCACCGTACTTTATGTTAACACATTTTCCCCTCCAGAGCCCTCAAGGTCTCCAGACAAGCAGACAGGAGGAAGTTGTTTGGTTTATTATACTCTGAGCAAAGGAGCCTTGTTTGTTCAGCTAATTCTGAGGCTAATGCATCAACACTGACGTCTGATACTCAGCAGGGATGACTAAAGACTCCTTGTGTCTCCTTATAGAAACCCATACACTCTCAACCCTGAGGAAACTAACAAATGCAATTAAGCTCGTCAGCACAGCCAAAGATCATAAAGCGCCTTCTGCCATGGCGTTCGGCGCGATGCGCGACAGAATGGCGGCGGTATAAGATGCAGTCAGATGGCTGATTAAAGCTACAACAACAACAACAACAACACAGGGATGAGTGATCACCGCTGGGGATTTATGCTTACAGGACATTATCCTGCATCTATTTCACCTGAGTGCCGCGGTGGCACTGCAGAGCCGGCAGTTTGAGTCACAGCTGTCAGTGAGAACCCCCCCCCCCCGTGGAACAAGTCAGAGGAGCCTAAACGTATTCTGCACATCTTTATCATGTGTTTTACCACTCTTTTTCCTTTTTTATTATCATTACGTAGAATCCTGGAGCTAAAGTAACATTGTTAGCTTCCTCACAGGTGAGAGGAAAGAGGTGACGGTGACTTTTATTATCTTGATGCAGATTTGTCAGATGGAGATGGAGCAGTGGCCAAAAGCAGCCCGTTATTGTGATGCAGCTGAATGTTAAGAGACAATTAAACTGGCGTCTGTCCGAGGCAGCAGTAGGCAGTGGGATAATAAGGCTTTGCTTCCTCATTCAGGGACAGACAGCTGAAAGCTGTTATATCTGGGCCGCCAGGAGTCATGGCTGGGAACAATCACGGGGCGGACACCATTAATGTTTGATAGCTGGGATATTGTGCGGCTCCATTCATATATGCAGAGAACGGTTGTGTTGGCAGTTAGATGGGTTTTGGTTGAATGGACGTGCGAGATGTGCTCATCCTGCGTTTCATCAGTCTGTCTGCCCGAGGAGAGATTGTCACTTTAGAGAAATTCAAATGATGTTTTCCTCTCGCCGCTATCAATATGCATTACATGAAGTGAACGTGGCGAGTACGAGACGGCCTCTGTTATTTACTGTACGCCTCATGACTCATTTCTCTTTTGTCTCTTTTGACTTATAGATGCAATCAGGACAAAGAGGTTGAGTCTTTGTGCGCCGCCGAGCAACGTCTCCACGGAGGACAACGAGAAAGAAGCGGAGAGGAAGATGAAGACCAAGGACTATGATATGCCCGGTGTAAGTCATCTACATTCCAGTGTGCACAGATCTGTGTGAAATGTTTCTAAATTGACATATTACATATAAATAAAGCCCCAAATTGAATACAATTTCAAAGTAAAAATGTTTGTATTGAATGGATATGGTCCTTTTATCCGGGTTGGTAAACATACAGCAACAAGTTATTATGTCTGTAGTGATAGATACATTTTTATGAAGCCAAACAACATCTAAATACCCGAGGTCACAAAAAAAGTATGGTATGTTTTGACTTAGATATGGAGCAGCCTTTCAAAAGTGAAGTTATTCTCTGTGTTATTTGCTGGAAAACAAAGCAATGCTCCAATGAATTTTGCAGGGGGGTTATTTTTTTTACTGTTTGATTTTCTTTGTTTTTCACATTCTTCATTCTTTATTCTTCACACCAGCATCGACTTAACGGTGCTCGTTTTGAGTTTCTGAAAGTGCTTCATATATCTGTATTTGAAGATGACTCTGCCTCTGTGACTGTGAACAGGAAAGAGCCCTGCGAGTGTGCACGTACTCGGGCAGCAGCAGCAGCAGCGACACCGAGACCGAACTGGAGGAAACCAGAAGCGCGCTGGGCTCGCCGCATAGGACCCTCGTCAACAGAACCAAGAAGAGCGACTCAGGTCTGAAATGAAATCTTTTTAAAATAAATACTTCATTTCTCCCCGTCCGTTTTTCTCTTTATTATTATCTTCTGCTGAAACAAATATATCTCTACTAACAGTCGACCAGAATGAGGAGACCCTGAAGAGGAGCAGCGTGGAGACGTCCTTGTCGATCATGGACTACTACCAACACGACATGTTCTCACATCTGGAGAAGGACAGCAGGAGGATCTCCCAGTACAACCTGTTGCATAAGGAGTCATCCCTCGACGGCAAAGCAGGAGACAGACTCAGCGTGAGTGTTAACCCGGCTCATTGTTTCCGACCCATCGGTTTTACTCTCAAAAGATGCTTTACTGCTACGCTGCTGATTCCGATCAAGCGTTTTATTGGCCATTACACCCTCCTATGAAATCCAGGAGGCGGCGCAGCCTGTGATATTTCTTGCTCACATATTCGAAGGCACTAAACATTCCGCTCATTTCTGCCCTGAAGTGCTTGTTTATTGTAAATAAGAAGGAAACTTTTATGCTTATATATTCAAGTTTTGTTTTCTCAGCTTGTCTCTTATTGATTGTTTCACCTCAATATACAATCTGAAGGAGATAATGCCCTGTGTTGATTGTTGGAGAATAAATCAGTTTCCTCATTTCATGGAACCCAATCGAGGCACTTTAAAATGACATAAAAAAAGCCAGACAGTTCCCAGGATGTGTGTGCGGGTAAAAAAAAAAAAAAAATAGCACCTGCCCTCAGTGAAACTCTTCCTTGGATTGAGACACACACTGTCGTAGGGGTTTGCATAATTTCCCCTTCCGTGCGGCAGAGGAGTGAAGATGAATAATTTGAATTTTTACCATTCCCGTGTGTCCGGTTTTCAGCAGGCCGACTTCTCACACGGTCGAAAGCGAGTCTTGTTGAGTTGCAATATCAACTTCGAAAAATACGTCCTAAGGCGTGAGCGAAAATTCTCTCAACTCCGAGGGTTTTTTCTTTTTGGAGCCTTGGAATTGTTTGTAGATTTTCCTAGAGAGAGCAGGCACTAATTGCTTTCGATCGCGTCGCCCCCCTCTTGTGTCAGCGGGTATTTGCCTACAAGTATTTAACGCTGCTGAATGACAAATGAGGATCGGAGACCATGAAATGGCCTCCAGCCCGCATGGCCGAGCTCCAGGGGACAACCAAACACTACTCTCTTACGCTGCTGCTGTCCCAACACACAGCCTGACACAAAAATCCATATTCTGAAAAAAGTAAAAAATAAAAAAATCGTCTGACTCAACACAAGTTCAAAAAACAATCATGCATGACCGGTGGGAGAAAAACACTGAATTTATTCTTGTGTTCTTGATTCTTGACCTCTGGTGTAATCCTGGAATTTAACACCGAGATCAGATCTAAACTATATATAAAAAGATCTGCAGAAAATGACAAATTTGACCAGATGTCTGCGAGGAAGGGTGGAAGACCAGGGGTGAGTTAGCCAGGAAACACTGCTAAAGTGTCCTCGGGAAACACTTGAGCGAGACTGAATCCGTCTAAGCTCCCTGTTCGCCGTAGCTGTCTGGACCATCTGACCTCCTCAAGCAAAAAGATTCCATTTTATATGATTGGATGTGGCAGAGTGTCTGTTTAACAAAGCAAAGTTCAGCGCTCTCGCTTGGACAGGAAGCGGGGACTCGCGTGAGAGAGAGAGAGAGGAGTTTGACTTCTGATCCGACTGGCGGTGTGTCATCGGGCGACGCGGCGCCGTGCAACCAAAGCTGCGAGCACGACTCCGTTAACTGACGCGCAAGAGGCGGAACGCGACAAACGGAGCTCTGTTTGTCTCGTCCTTAAACCTGTCTGTCATTTAATTGGTTGCGGTAGGCCAGTTTGGGGGGGTGGGGGGTGTTAGGCTTTGCTTAAAGGGACTGCAGCAAATGTGAGAGGCCAAGAGATCAACTCCCACTACAACCACGTCTCCTGCCTGCCCTGTCAAAACATTAGCTGGAGCACGCAGGGGGTGGAACTCAGAACTGTACTGAAGAAAACAGTTATTTACACGTGGATACAGGGATTATATGATACCTTAATATCAAAAATATCACTTTATAAAACATAATTCACTATTACAGCTTTAACTGCCCAAATAAATGACCAGCTACAACAGTGAAAGAAGCTTCTATGTGGGGAATAAAATCCAATTATTTCATGCATATAAAATGATGTGGACACCCCCTGCCACTGTGCAGTTAACTGTCTCCCCCTGATAACGAACACTTACTGAAGCTATCTTTTATGCATGTTTCTATCTATAACTGGGGCCTAAACCTTCTTTTCTGCAAAGTAAGTGAAACAGTCTGCCAGTGCTGTCAGAATATATTTCAACCTGTCTTCAAATAGAAGTGGCGCACCTCCAGAGATGGGTGTCTGTATCTCAAACAATAATGAATAAAGAGCGTTGGTGCTGTATAATCAAGAGGAAGTTGAACTTAGCTTCAGGAAATGCTTGAATCACCCCTCTGTAGTGAGAGGCCTGTTCACTGTTTGTGAGGAAAAAAAAACTTTGAAGACGTTTGAACCGAAATGTCTCAGTAAGATTTCTGCATATTTATGAGTAAATATTTAAATGCAATAAGTACAAATACTTTCCTGCAAAGTTTGGTATTAATTTCAACAGTAACCTTGCTCCTGAAGCTGTGAACCAGCTGTAATGATGGATGAGTGGAGTTGAACCCATTTACCCTACATTATTCTTCTGAAAAAGACAATCCATCGGCGCGCGCGTCACCTCCTCACCCCTTCGCCGCTCGCGTCCATACCTGCGCGACCGCTTTCCCTTTTTTTGTCGCGTTTGACTTGGGAGACGTTGTCACCGGCCGCAGTTTGGGGAAGTTTTGTGGCTGGTAGCGGGCCTGTGTCAGAGCCCGGTGATTTAAGCGCCTTTAATAACCTTTCACAAACACTCAGGAGAGTGATGTAAAGCTCAGCGGCTCCCATCAGAGCCCTCACAGCCCGTGCTGGCCTCCCATTCATCATCCTGACAGCACCTGACAGCCCTGCTAACGGCGGCCTCCGCCCCCTTTCTCCTTCTATCCTCTCCTTCCTCTGAGTCTCTCTTTCTCCCACGTGTCTTCTCTTGTCTTCCTTTCAGTTTTGCCTCTCTCTATTTCTGTCTGTCCTGTACAACTCTCTTCGGCTGCTCTTCTCAGTTGACTTCTCCTGCTTTTGTTCGAAACACTTTTCTTCTGTCCTTCCATTTGTTTGGCTTGAATTCCCTTCCCAAACGAACTTTTCTCATTTCTTCATTCCTTTCCTCCTCTTTCCGTCCTTTGTCTTTATGAAGGAGAAAGAAATTGCTGCAGGGGAATAACATTAAAACAAGCAAAGGCGTGAAGTTAGGGAGATTCCCAGGGTTTGTGTGACCCGGGTCCAACACCAGTCAACAACCAATCAGCATGCGCAGCATCTCCTCCGGCGCGGGAGGAGCTTGGTACCCTGAGCGATGATAGCAAGGCAAGGGAGCATTTCAGCTGTAATTTGAAACAGGGCCAGCGGATAATCAAAACTATAACAATATCAGTGTGCGAATAAATATCGGCAGCAGGAATATGCGCTCCTCTAGAGTTGCTGTCAGACTGATAGCATTGCTAGCCAGCGAGGCACAGGAGTCAGGCGGAATAGAAAGCAAGAAACTGCCATCGCTCATCCTCACGTCAAACATGACACATCAGCCTTAGTCGATGCAATATCACTGACACGACATGAGCGACGTTGTCTTGCAAATGACATTCAGACTCCACGACAATGAAAAGTAACAATGCGAGTTTTTCCAATTTCCCTCCCCCATGTCGATAGTGAGCAAACCTCCAGAAGACGCCTTGCTTTAGGAATTCACAGGTAATAGAACATAGTGTAGTCTGCATACTTTTAAACGCTTTACATGCAAAATCATTAAAAAGCAGTATTAATTAATTAACAAATTCTCACTGTTCTTCTTTATCGTGCCTCAGTTTGTGCTTAATGCAAACTTTTCTGTCCGAATCCGCCGAAACGATGTCATTAAGCGAAAGATAAAGCCCCAACACTGTTTAAGTTGTGCTTAAGATTTCAGTGCTGGTTGATAACGGCGCCACCTGTTGTTACCACGGTGACCAAGTGTGATCAAGCGTGGTTCTACACTCGCACACAGCAGCTACTTTGTGGTAACTACGCCAACAGCCGGTGTAGACTGTGCATTTACAGCACAGCAAACAGCTCTCTGTGGCTTCTCCTTCTTCTTCCATTACGGCATAAATTAAAAATGATCCGTGGAAGAAAAAAATGACCATGTAAAGTTTTGAAGATGCATTTTGTTTTGTTTTTTTTTTTGTTTGTTTGTTTATTTCTCGCTAAATTAATTGCATTTCCTGTTTCTCAAACAAAAGCCACGCTGTGTTTTGCGAGTTGAATGTTTTTAATGTGAGGCGGCAGTAATAGCTATTATCAGCGTAACAATGAGATGAAATTGCGCTGAAGTACAGTACATGCAAGGCTTCAGTCAGGCCATCTGAATCCAGGGGCGGAAAATGGCAGATTCCGCCACTAACAATAAGAAGAGGTAATCACACCGAATGGCTTTTGCAGAACTATGTATACAAGTCAAAAAACATCAAGGTAAAGACAGAAAAATACAGAACAGCAGGAGAAAAAGGGGAAAACATGTCTGGTTCAAGTCACAATAAAAATAAAAAAAAAAACCCTTTCAATAAGCTTTTATAGCGAGCAGGTCTGCTGAATTCAAGTTTAGACATCCCATTACTGACATGTGATGCAGAACCAAGTGCCGATTTGGCCCCTCGTGTTTTCAAGTGGGAAGCTCTAGCCGAGACGTCTGCCCAAAGCTTCTGTTATGTGAGCGGGTTTGTGCAGGAGATCCTGCACCGGGGGAAAGCTTCGATCTGCTGGTAATTGTGTTCTTCCAAAATCAAATCCAATCAGCGATAACACAGCCGTTCCTCTTTCTTCTCCTCTTGTTTTTTCCCCGACCTAAAGGAGATATAGAGGGAGAAGGGTTTGGCTGAGAGAGTCAGGACCTAAAGACTGTTTTTCCCTGTCACACGGCTCTGGTAATCACTGATCCACATCACGTCACACTCTCTTTCATTCCTCCCCCCGAGGCCATAAAACAACAATTTTTTTTTTTTTTTATGGCTGACAATGACATAAAAAGTAGTGATGGTATGAATAGCAGCGTGTGGATGTTAAGCTAAAAATTTAAACACGTCTAATCAGCATTCAACACCTGCTGCTTAATTTGGGCTCAACCCACCACACCTGCAAAAAAAACCCTTCATATCACATGTGAGCCAGATCTCACCTTTGGGCACATTTTCCTTCAGCGTTCTGTCTTCTTTACAAATTCATCACGACTGTGCCTGTTGAGTAAGGTCACACCGGCGCACATGGATCTGGCTTGATGGGATTTTAAGGATGTAAGGTTGATTCTGCATCAAAATACACCTTCGCGTTTTGATATGATTAGGTTGGGTTTTTTTGGGGTTTAGCTTTTGAGCTCAACCTCTGAAGTTTTAAAGTGAATTAAATAATGCAAAGAAGAATTTTTCTATTATACTTGCACACAATTTGAAATAAATAATTGCTCAGTTTGATGGTGTTTGCACAGAGCTCGGACAAAGATTTCAATGTTTTTGAAAACTATTTTCTTTTCTTCTTATGAAAAACCTCAGTAAAGCATGAATTCTGTGCACTCATGAGACATTTTGCAAGACAGAGCTGTTTGAATTTTATTGTACAGTACCTACAGTTGTCACACTCGGCCCCCGTGGGCTAAGAGTCCCGCTGGTTTCATTCCAGCCCCCCCCACCAAAAAAAACGGAATCGTGCACACCTGGGGACAGCAGGTGAATGCAATTAGCAAGCCGGTAGGAGAGGAAACCAACAAAGCTTCAGGCGCATGAGGAACCAGGACTTAAAAAACAACTAACACTGTTGTTTTTAGTCTCTGCAGCCTGACATACAGCAGGATGCAAAAACTCAATGTGGTCAGAGGGAATTGTGGAAAACGCAGAGAACGTGGCAGGTTGGGGGAAAAGCGTATTACAGCACATGCACACACATTTCTGGAAGGAACCAAACCTCACAGAGAATATTCTGACAGAAAGAACTAGACAGGTGTTTGCAGTCTGTTAAAAACTGGAAAGTCACAATTGCAGGCAGGTGCATCTACATAATTCACAAAGCCGCAACAGTTACTCATTTAGGTTGTTGAAATGATGCGAATACAGTTTCTTCAAATTAAAGGGAGCCTTACAAAACAAGACACAAGAAATCTGTCGCTGGTCCTCGCAGTGAGACGTCATGCAGACAATATTTCCTGCCCATGACAGCATGTGTCCTGATGGAGGAATAAAGCTCGCATGGACCCGAACTTATAGAACCTACCTTCTGAATGTTGCATTTGGTCTTCCGGCATATTAGCATTTTGATCATGAGGTCAGCGACTTAAGAAAACTTGGCAACTTTTAGTATCAAAGAACGCTTG
>NW_019525183.1:1828092-1859106 GCF_002814215.2 Seriola lalandi dorsalis | reverse complement strand
GGGGGGGGGGGGTTCCATTAGCAACATGTAGAAGTTTTTACTGCTCAGACCTGTATTACCGATGCAGTCATGTTGATGTGTTCATGCTTCTTGTATGGAGTAGCTTAGGTCTGAGGGGAGATACACCCCGCAGCAAAACACTAAATGGTCCAGATTTTGAACGTCCCTTGAGGTTGCTTGAACCCTCCAGCTATTCCTCTGTGTACTTACCCCTGCAAAAAATACCTGTGCAGATAGCTGCTCTGCTCCAAGCCTGGAATTGCTGTTTACAGCCTCTGAGGAGGGGTGCTGATGCTGATCACAGTACATGAACCACAGTAACAAGCTCCCTGAAGTGCCCTTTTAAGGCATACAGTAGAAATCATGTAGAATTCTCAGAGAGCTGGTGCACCACAAACTATTTTTAAGGGTTCATGTGTGGTATTGTTTCATCAGCAGTGGCGTGGAATAATGTCAAGTGAAAAAAGAATGTTAACCAGGTCAGGGAGCCGTTTCATAGACCAACAATAAGACCTACATTGATGTCATTTTTCAATTTTAATACCGTCTAAACAGCCGCCACTCCTGAGCACATGTCATCAGTCTAGCAGTCGGTGCGTTCAGGCTGCAGCGTCCCCTGTTAGTTGAAGCAGCGTTAACAGACAGCAGCTTTCCCCTTGAGTAACACCTTCCTGATTATGCTAATCTGTAAAGCAGACTGTCACTTTCTGTACAAAAGAAAGAATGGCATCATGCAATGCAGTTAATATAACAGGGAGCGTGGGTGGGCCCAGGTGCCCAGAGATGCACATCTACCAACACCCAAGACAAACATTTGGTCCTTGAGTGTGATAAAAATCTCAATTTAGATCAGTGTCATGCTCTGAAGCGGTGTCATCGCTTTGTAGCTCAACACTGCAGACCAGATGAGTTACATGGAGCAATGTCAGACTCACTCCTCTGCTTGGCGTTTATTGTGTATCTGTCAAAGCAACGCAGAAGAGCGGAGAAAGGGGAAATGCTGTGTTTACAGTGCGGCGTTTAACATTCATCGAGATGCAGAAAATCATGTTGAATTTACATTCCGTGCTCTTTATTGATCTATGTTCCTTTTTTTTTTTTTTTCCTTTGCAGAAGGAGATGCCCCAGGAGAAAACACCCATCAGCTCAAACCAGCCGGGCTCCCTCGACTTCTCCTTAGAGTCCCTGAACAAGCTGAATCACAGCAGCTCCAGCAGCGGCGGCGGCAGCGGTGGCGGCGGCCTCTACCCGGACATGGGCCGCCGAGGTGACGGCCATGTCGACGAGAAGAGCGCGGAGGACTGCTGCAAGGTGGACGAGCCCCCCTCCTCCAGCTTCTCCGGCAAGCCCGGGGCGGATCCGGTGGGCTCCCTGAGCGACTCGCTGTACGACAGCTTCTCCTCCTGCACCAGTCAGGGCTCCAATGACGTGTAGGGGCAGAGAGACAGGGGCAGCGGGGCTGCAGTGAAGGAAACCAGTCCGTGTCTTGAGTTCTGTTTTTTTCTTACAGCCACTCTGACATCTTGTCGCGCCCTTGGTCGTAACCTTTTCCTGCCTTTTTTTTGAGTTCTGTTCTTCTTCTCTTAATTCCACGCGTTGATTGGTTGGATGCTGACACACTAGGCCTGTGGAGTGGATTTTCACGCAGTCCGGTCTTGAAAGCAACTCATACTGGACTAACGTCTTCTTGACTACAGCCCTGCCCCCCATACGCCAGGAGCCCTGTCGTCCCTACACACAACACAAAGCACTTAGTGGAGCTGGAGACGAGGACGAAACCTCAACCCAAACATCAAACCGGGACTTTTAATAGTTTGACTCTGGGTGCGGTGGACTGGACAGCAATACACACTGTTGTCTCATTGCGATTTGTCTTTTTTTTTCTCCCATGCTGGGGAACTTCTTATCATTGCACTGTAACAAATACTGTACAAAGTTTGTAAGGAGTGTAAAGTGAATTTATTAGCAGTGAGAAAGCAGGGCGTCCTTCTAGCGGCGGCACTGATGGGCAATATCGGCGTATACAGATGCTTCGATTGCATTCTTGTTGGCTAGGAAACTAGATTAAAAGCCAAGGGGTCATTTTATGTTTTGCTGCTAAGTACATTGCCCATTGAAGTTGCCCCTAAAAATTACCCATCCCACCCCATAATAATAAACCTGTTTCATCTTTGTCTGCTGGGGCAAAATTTTTATAAAAGGTATCACAACAGTTTCAGTTCATTTTAAATCATTTTCTGCCGATCTCGTGGTGAAAATGATCGCCGCTCAGCTAACAGTAGATTATCTCACGATGTCAGCTGAAAGCATATGTGTGTGTGTGTGTTTCTACGTGGTACACGAACTAATGTAATGCTGTTCCGGTGTGCGACGGATGCGCAGGTACAGCAAAACGACCAACCTTTTGGCTTGAACGCACGCAGTGTCATTGTTGGTAGCTCAGGGAACATACTGGACTAATGTAGATTGTACGACTTCAAATACAGCCATCAGGAAAACGCTGACGCAAACAAATAACACTCAGTAGTCTTTTCCTTTTTCTTTTTTTTTTTAAGTTCCTGATACAAAACTCCACAGTCCACACAGTCTAGTTTCTCCTCTCATGTAGCACAGCAAACCTGAACTCTCCAAACCTCAGTTTCCTTTCCTAGTTGTATATTATGTTGTATATAAAATTTGCTATAAGTTAATATCAGAATGGGCATTGCTGATTGATATATGCAAACGGGAAAAATAAACAAAAAAAATGAAAAAAGAAAGATGTAAATTGTTTGCCAATCATTCAACCAAGGTTTTAAGTCTGCTGTTTGAAAATGGCATGTGTCTTTTGTTTATGGAGCTCATTAGGAGTTCTTGTTTTTTTTAAAAAAAGAAAAAAATGTCTTTATTTTGATCAATAAGAGCTAATACTAAAATATTTTATCACTTTATTTTAAAGACATATTTGAACTTTAGGCTGATGTTATGCCAAATTTCTCTCTGGAATTTGACCAGCTGGTGCTAATCAACAGAGCCGACTGTGTTTCAATTTTTCTATGAAACTGTTAATATTGTATGAAGAGAGTCTGAAGAGGACTTGTGTATTTTTCTAGATGTCCAGTATTTATACCCACATTTTGTACTGTCAGACTGTAGTGTGATTGTCATGCTTCACCTCTCTCCTTAAATGTTCCTGGTTCCTTTGTAAAGAGAAATGGTTACCAGCAGTGTTACTTTGGTGATTATTATTAATATTATTGTTATTATTATTATTATTATTATTATTACTGTGTGCAATTTTGTCTGTTACACTAGACTTTAATGCTATATTTTATGTAACTATTTCCTAAATAAATATGAGAAACTATTTCCTATTTCAACCTGAGCTGCGAGGTGTGTGTGTGCGTGCGTGTTTTTATTTGTGCGTCTGTTTGAGTGACACAAGGAGGACATGCATTAACGTGCGTCACTCAGGTGATTCATTCATATATTCACTGCCTCTGAATGTGGAAATAAAGGTTTGGAGAAAAGACATCCCGTGTAATCACCGCGTCCCACTCACAGTCTGTCCGCGGGGGGACCGAGGCTCAGAGCCGGCGACAGCCACAGCGCTCAGCCCGCTCGCTCGCTGCAGCTGAGGGATTAGTAGCCATTACTCCCTTGATGGGCAATTATGTGCTTATAAATAAACGCAATTAGTTCATGCACGCCCGGGCGACCTCTCTCTCTGCGTCACTCCGTATACATTCAATATATTGTATTGATCACAGCACGCACTGAAAAGCAGCAGCAGCAGATGTTAGATGGTAGAAGCCATGGTTCAGTGGCAACATTCTTCTGGTGTGTGTTTGTGTTTGTGATCTGAGGAGGAGTTTAGGTCAAAAAAAATAAAACTGCCTGTAGGGCTGAATAAGTCAAACGTTACAGACAATGACTCAGTGTAGCTGCCCATTCATCTGTTACAGAGACACAGGCGGCAGAAGAGGTTAATACAAAACAACAGTCACGGCTGTGGTGAGTACCACTGTACAGGAGCGATACTTTAAATAAATGAATCATGAAATGTGTTGTTCAGTACACAGCATCAAAAATATGACGTAAATACTTTACAGTTAATATTACAGAAACACCAAAAAACACAACTAATACATCTAAAACATTTTCAAAGAAAACCAATGTAAAGTTAATGAACGGGTTTCACTGTCACCATATGAGTGGTTGAAGTATACAAGTGGATTCTTGGGAAAATAAAAAAAGTAGCTGCCACAAACTTTAATCCTTTTAGAAAGATTTTGATGACAGTGTAAAGGTCAGTCACAGCTGCGCCCAAGCCTTTACATACAGATGTTATTGGTGCAGTTATTAGCAACAGGAGTCCAGAAATAGCCATAAACCCACTACATGAAGTGCTAAAAGCCTCCACAGGAACATTATCATCATTTGTTTGGCATCAGTGCATGAAGACAAACTGCTGTGGGTCCCCCGGTCACGTGGTCCGCTGTATGATTTCTGCGCTCAGGCTCCTTCTCCAGTTGCGCTGGAGCTCATCCCTCTCACTTGACGGAGCTTCTCTTTTTTTTTTTTTTTTGGTCTTACCTCAGCGCAGCCGAGAGGATGAGCGGATCCGTGTCCGGGGTTCCTCCGCGGCGGTGCGTCCTCCATGCCTCCGTGTCTGAACGAGCCCGTTTGGTCTGATGTTTCCCTTCCGAGCGTCATTTGGGAGAGAATGCGTCTTCTGGTTTTTGCGACTTTACTCGGAGTCCTTCTCGACGCAGGTAGGTGCAAGTTGGGGAGGATGACTGCAGCCCCGCGTCAGTCAGTGTGTGATGGCACAGTCTGGAGTCTGGATGAGACAAAAACAAGCTTATACTGCGTTATGTGCTGAAGAAATACCTCCTTTCTATTCACATTCGTGCGCAACAGCGCTGAAATGCCAATGCGCAAAAATGGTTTTGATTATGTGCCTGTACTGCATCGATGGAACAAATATAATAAACGATGCCAGCTTAAATACACTGTTCCAAAGTGTTTACAAATTTATTTTGATGCCTTCACATTTAGAAAACAGAACTATTGCCTGTTTTCTCTGCATGTCTGTGCCTGAGATCAGATGTACAGATCTGAACACAAAGCAGACATTTACTGCTTGGTTTTACGCAGCTATACACTTGGGGAAACTTAAGGAATATGGAGAAAAGAACAGACAGCGATTGGCAGTCATGTTGCGTTTTTGGTGATTTTACGCGTTTTTACGCGCTGAAAGGAGCAGCGTGCCGGAGTCCTCTGCGCTGCTTTGGCACAGAGGGAGATAACATGCAAAGCCAGTATAACACCCTTAAAGTGTTAATAGCCTACTCGTATTTATCAGCTGCCCATTAGCTTTTTTCTGTCTATTTCTCAGTTGAGGGATCTTTATTCGTGAGGCTTTCTGCTCTGTCTGAAGTGGCTGGCGCTAATGTTAAGAAATGGGATTGTGTTTCCAGAGCTGCTCCTGCACCTGTGTCTGATTTTCTTTTCACTATTATTTTCTTTTGAGGTCCCTATAGTGATTATAGTCAACGGGACTGTGATCAGTAGATATTGCTTTTGCAATTGTTCTGCACCTGGGTGCAAAATGTGGCAAAGGATTCAGTTTATTTTTCCTATCAGCTCCTGTTTTCTGTCATGGAACCAAGAAATAGATTTAGAGCAATTTTCTAAAAGTGATAAGCTGAGCTCAGGCGCTGGGTTTTTCCCTCCAGCATGACCAAAAATGAGTTCCTTGGTTTCACGAGTCTCCCTCCAGATGATGGATGGAAGTTTCAGGCATTTGCTTGGTTTAAAGTAATTAAGCTGGGGTTGTGATGTTATATGTGGACCTTTATCAGTTGTGTGTGATGGCGCTGTTGGAGTTGAGATTAATGATTGGTGCCATTTCAATAATTACACCAGTAATATCTGCCAGTGGGGATGAATAGCCTGTGTGGGATACTAGAGAGAGAAAGGGCAGGCATGTCCTCTGAATGCGATGCTGGATATCTTATTAAAAAATTAAGTGAACCTGACAGGTAGAATTCAACACTGACATATGTAATTAAAAAAAGAACTGTTGTGAGCTAATATAGTGTTGAAATTTTCATTTTCTCTTTTCTTCCTGCAAAGAATCATTCAGAGGTTCAATAAAAAATGGACAGACTTCACCTTTACCAATGTGCACCCAGTGAAAATACATCATTTGGGTTTTTCACAGCAAAAAAAATGATCTGCAGAAATTATTCCCAAGGCTATAAACCATTTGATTTCCATTTCCCCAGCTGTAACAGTCACACGAATGGCTCTAAAATGTCAATATTAACCAACAGCGACAGCATAACACTGACTCTTTTGCACGTTTTCCAGTCTAGATGTTGTATCTTGATTTCTGCAGATGTCTTGCTCCTTCGTCAGGGCACATGTGCACAATAGATACTCAGAATCGCCATGAAGCTTTAGGTAATAAGAAAGGCTCTTCTCTGCAGCTTTAAAAGCTTCAGATGAAATTTACAAAAGCTGCAAAAAGCGCTGTACTTTATCTTTATGAGAAGACATTGTTGCAGTGAGGCACTCACATTTTTTACCACTTCAGGAGATGAGGATACACGCAAGTACCTCTGCACTGACAGAGTACATCAAGTCTCTCGTCTGCCTGTTTGCATTGGAAATGGAGCTTTATCACCTATATAAATACATGGGTTAAAGGGGAGTTTAAAGAGACCACTCTGTGCTTCCATGATGCGTGTTTTATAGCTTATTCTCACCTCACGGTGTTGATCTATAACCTCTCTGTTGACACTCAAGACACAGGCAATAAAAGAGCTGAGAAACACCAAAACTCAGACTTGGTTAAAGACTTGCTCATATGCCCTTCTGCTAGTAATTTCACATCAATGTACAGAGGAAAGGGAAGGTGAAACTGCACTCTCGTGTAGCGCCATTAGCCTTGTTTGAGGCTGAAACACCATCAAAGGCACTCAGACAACAGAAGAATCTATAAAAGCGGCTGCTGCTCGACTCGAAGAAAACACAGAGAAGATAAGAAATGTTCAGAAAAATATGTTGAGTAAGAATAATGTGACCAGCTGTTGTTAATACACTCAATATGCTCCCAAAGAAGAATGATGTCATGAAAGGACAGCAGGGAGAAAACAGGAAATAGATGTTGCAGAGCTAGTGCAGAGGAAAGCAAGAATGTTGAATGCATTTTAATATTAATATAAAAATAACCAGAAATTCACCCTCATCTCAAAGGTGTAGGTTTTAGTGAGGTAGCTCTGGAGGCTTTTGCCCTGGTTGAAGGCCAGAGTTTAGAGAAGTTAGTTTTGAAGCAGTGGAATGATTTTCTTACCTCAAACTGCATTTTGACGAACACAATATTCTCATAGACAGACTATATAAATGTGTGGGCCTCTCTGGCACTGTTCTTCAGTGGTTTACCTCTTACCTCACAGGTAGAGATGTTTTTTGATTTTGTTTTTTTGCCCTCGATGAACCCAGGAAATATAAGATCAACTGTGGTGTACCACAAGGCTCGATCCTGGGTCCAGGGGATTATCTGTCTATCAAAACAATTCCATAGGGAAAACACTATAAAAAACAGCAGTGAGTGTATATTTTGCCATTGTGTTCCTCCTCCGTGGTGCAGGAGATGCCCTTCAGATCCAGTGTTACCAGTGTGAGGAGATGAAGCACAATGACTGCTCCACGCCAGAGTACATCGTCAACTGCACCGTCAACGTGCAGGACATGTGCCAGAAGGAGGTGCTGGTCAAACCTGATGGTAAGCGACAGTGTGCTGTATAATGTGAATCTTCTTATTTAAAGTGTAAATGCTGCAGGGTTGGTCTGGTGTGAAGGTTGGTACACAGGGAGAGAAGGTTGCTGCACCTCTGTTTGTCCTTGGGTTTTTCATTGAAGGGTAATATTTTGTAAGTGGCTGTCCTTTATTTGACTTTTGAGCCATGGCAGCTATTACTGTTCATGCTAACCCCCTTGCTTTACTGAAGTTTATTTCAAATAACACTTTCTGCTGCTGGAATGTGAAGCACACAGCCCGGTGTGTTTGTTCGTCTGTTTGATGGCTCAAAAACAGATTCCAATATATCTTTATGCCGAGTGCAAGTGTTTCCGCTTTCCCGTCATTTTCCATTGCAAAACGAAACAGGAAGGACATGATTAGTAAAGTAAAAGCATGACAAAAAGATCATGTACACACATAAATCTGACACATACATCCCATGATTGTCAATCGTGCCGAATGTATTATAGAGCTGATATGGATCTTTCCATCTTTCTTCATTCTCTATCATTAAAATACAGATTTAGAGGATTATGCATCCTTAGTGGGAGTATATTCTTTCAAGGTTTTCATATTCTTTGATGGGATCCAGGACAGACTCAGCGAAGATTGATAGTTGAGGCTGCGAGTCCACAGGCTAGGCCAGCCGAAGGTATCCAAGTAGAAAGCTAGTGTTTTTATTTGTCTGTGGACGAAAAGTGACCGTCTGGGAATTGCAGAGGCAGCTGACCTCCGAGCATTAGGTTTTATATCTTTAACATTTAGATGAGGGGTATTCAACATTATTAAGTCCACTAAGCATCCGCAATTTTCTCGATAAATGGACAGACAATTAATATTAAATACTGATGTCTCAACTGGGAAGAGCTGAGACGCAGTCGTAAACAAGAATGTCTGGAAAACAGCAAAATATCTCACTTTTAAAAAGATTTTTAGCTACGAGGTGACATTTATTGTCAAGTCATGCAAGCACAGTCTATAAACTACAGTGATGGTGATGTTTGCACCTGTTTTTCCCCCTTTTATCTCTTATGAGTCAAAAAAAAAACTGAACTCCTCACCAAGGAAACCCAACTATCCCTTTTTTTGTCTCCCTCCTCATACTGTATGTCTAACTTACTAACCCAGCAGAAAAGACTGACTAGGTCAAAACAATCTCCTGTGATTTTCAGCGTAACAGACGTCGTTATCTGTTATTTTTGTTCCTTTGCCCAGTTTCAAAGACAGAGAGAGAGGCATCGATTGTTGTGTGGATAGACTCCACAAAGCATCTTGCACTGTATAACGCACCATTTGCCCCCCTCCCCCCCTTGCAAAACATAGGCTACACATTATAAACCTCCACGGACAAATGTAAATCCATGGATTGTTTTTATGTTCCTGCTCATTTTCATATGAAGCAATTTGGTGTCGTGTTGACGTTGTTCCAAAAGAAAATACACCATCTCACTGAACCACTTCGTTCAGCTCATTATTCAAGGAGGAGATTTCCTTCAGCCGCCACTGACACGACATTAGATTAGTCTTGCTCTGTGTTACAGGAAATAAAATGGTGCAGTCTGTAGGGCGTCGAATCGACTGTTTCCTTTCGAGTTTAGAGGAAACTGTCTTTTTTTTTTTTTTACTAAAACAATAAAACACCAGTAGCCAGTTTGTCAAGGTGACCACTTTACATACGGATGAAGCATGTGGCCTGATGCTCGGACAAACCATTTTGTAATTGGACGCCTGTGACACTAGTATTGTGATGATGTTCTGATATTGAACCTGCTGCACTTAAGGTTTTATGCCTTGCCTTGACAGGGTAGCAGAGCGCTGATGCTTTTTGTACGCTTGTATAACACAAACACAAAGACTATCATAGAGGAAAATATTCAGTTGGATGGATTTCTCCTCCTTTGTCAAATAAAAGCATTTCCACATAATGGAACATTCTGCCCCGCAGAGATTGAATTTATCTGAATTAGATTTCATCAAAACTTTTTTCTTTTCCAGTAAGAGGACATTTAGTTTGCAGACAAAAGAAAAACACAAGATAAACACCACAACAGCACTGCTACAAAAATGATAAAACTTCTGCTATAACATACCAAAGAAGCACACAACAAAAAACACTCGATAAGAGAGTCCACGCCTCTGGAGTGCAATAAAGAAGAATATGAGTTTGTTTTCCTTCATACAAGCATACAAATTGTAGTAACATACAGCACACTGACAAGCATCAGTTAATAAGAGAAGACAGAAAGTCAATCGCTCTGTAACCCGAAAGAGCAATAAAATGCTGCAGCATCCCAAAACACTGCTCTCTTATACGTTACATCTTCAATCTAAGCAATCTAATTACAGCGGGGAAGAATGAATCAGGGCCTCTCTCGGTCTGATGTTATATTTTGCAACATGACAGTTCTTCCTGTTTGCAGGAATACATTATCGAAAGTCCTGTGCCTCCTCCGGGGCTTGCCTCATCGCCTCCTCTGGCTACCAGCAGTTCTGCACCGGGAGGCTGAACTCGGTCTGCATCTCCTGCTGCAACACCCCGCTGTGCAACGGGCCCAAGAGGAAGAGGCCCGTCCCCTCGGCGGCGACGCCAAACCTGCAGACCGACCGGCCTCTTCGTTTCCTCCTGACCTTTCTCCTGCTGCCGCCGACGCTCTTCCCGCTGACGTAGAAGGCCCCCGCCGTCATTCTGCTGTACAGTTTGATTCATCTTTAGTTCAAACCATAGAAGAGAAAAGAAAACCTCACTTTCTTAGCTTTTTGATTTCGGTTCATCAGGGTTTTCAGTCAGAACTAAATTAGAGGCTTGCGAACTGAAATCAAAAGACAAAGTTTTGGCAACCTGTAAAGGTCAAATCATATCAGTTTCTCCTTGCAACATTGCTGCAACAGTTTATTGTTTCAACATGACCCACATGCACAAAGGCAGGTCCATAAACCCCCAAATCTGGTGGGTTAGCATTATAGCCTTTTAAAGACTGAGGGAACACATAACCTGTCCTTTTTTTTTGTTGTTGTTGTCATAGGTTCACCCTGGAGCCTGGACCTGCACTCACTGACTGCGATACACTGAAGGAGCGGACTCGGAACACCACACTGGCTTTGTATCTTTCCCAGCATCACGAGAAAAACAGTGAATCAGATCGATGTAACACCGTAACCACTGAGAATGACACTGCTGAACCGGAGGCTGGAGACATACCGAGCCATCTGAATGTATCGCCCCTGTTGTCAGAGAGAGGACCGTCCAGTCTGCCGCGAGACATCTCTCAATTTCTTTGCTTTTTGTGAAGTGGAGCGTTTTGTGAAGAAGCTGCTCTGAAGTTATTTTCTGGTTATTACATGCTGTAAAAGGACGCAGGTAGAGCTCAATGTAGAAAATAATATTTTGAAGCTTTTGTTTTGTGGGCGTTATTTGATCTATGGTTTGATACAGCACTGTTGGTTTTATTTCTTGGTGATGCTGTTGCTGTTATTGCTCAGATTTTTCTTATTTCAATTTGATTACAACAGAACTGACCCTAGGAACCCCAACTGTACTTACCTTCTTCTTCTTCTTCTTCTTCTTTTTCTTCGTATGTTATGATGAGGATGGCACTTTGAGGTTTCTGAGATCTCTTGCAGCACACCATCCTGCCATATATATATGCATATTTCCCACTGCCGTACAGTATTGATTGACACTTTGCTACAGTGAATATGAAGGATGCTTAAATGGTTTCTGTGTTTTTGCTTATTCGCCCTTGTTCATAAAACTGGTTTGAGTTAATTCGGCCACATTAAGAGGCTCTGTAGAAATATTAAAGAGACATTAATATTCCTTATAGTACTTTGTGAAATGAGCTATTGAACTGTCTTACACAGAAACACCTGCTACAGTGAATTATAAAGTTTAATATAGTTCAGTATAAGAACAAGCTATAAGCACAATTAAATTCTCTTCAGGGTGATTTCAGCCATATTTCCCTTTAACTTTATATAACTTAAGACAGTTAAATATATGCCCAAATCAAAGCAATTGATGCATGTAGCCACTGCTTTAGACCAAATACTGTATTTATAATCCACGCCACTGAAAACTAATTTCACTTATGGATCGTATTTCCATGTTCAGGTGGGCATTAGGAAATTTATGCCGCTAAATTATTTATTTGCCTATTTATTTGTATCATGAAGTTTTATTTTACTGCTTCCATTATTGTTTTTCAGTCTGTACAGTATGATATTTATACGTAGTGACAACAGCAACATTGTCTCATGGTATTTCAATGCCACAAATGAAGGTCTGATTAAAAGGTCAAGGGCAGATCAAGCAGAAAATCGCACCCGAGGCCCTGTCCTGATGATTTCACTCAGATTATTGACTTCACATTATCATGATGTTTTCATATGAAAAAGAATATATTGACCGAGATTCTAAAAACTTATTGAAGGGAAATCTGGAAGCGAAGACAGACAGAGATGGACCATCTGATTAACGTTCATGGCAGTGTTTTTGACCGGTCTTCTGTGAAGAGTGACGCTGTAATCTGCTGATATGTGATGTAAATAAATGTCGCAGAAAAATGGACCCGTCATGTTTTCAGTCAGTAACGAGATTTGTTGTGTTTTACAGCTCTGTAATTTTCTAATTATGTCCAGGAAAGTTGATTTGAAAGGAAGCTGTAATTTGGGAGGAGACTGAGTTCTAGCACAGGAACAGTATTTGATTTAATTTTACTTGCAGCAATGGGACCCTCCCTGATTGAGTTGACCAAACATGGGATATTGCAATGTCTACACCTTTTTCTTCAAGATAAAACCAAGCAAGTAAAGCCACATACAGCTTAGCATTAGAATTCACCTCACCTCAGCATTAATACATGAGTTTTGGGGGGCTTTGAAGGGGGTGGGGGTGGGGGGGCAACTTTATATGACTCTCTGGGAAATGAAATCCTCCATCGCTGGTGGTCTCTGGGAGGTTATTTGGGCCTAAATGCTTTCTCCATGTCTTTAACCTTCACACAGCTGCGCTGAGGACGGCATGGAACGGGGAGTTTTATTGAATTAGCCACACTTTAGCAACGCTACCATCACTCAATTATTCATCTATTGATTATTTTGTGCATTGTGCCTCCTCTGTGGTTTTGAAAGTGAGTATGCACATACATTTGCTGTGTTCATTTCCCCAACTTTTAGCTTCCCGTGTGCTATGATGTATGCATTATTGAGTCCAAGGTCTCGCTGTGCAGGTGCATGCTGTGTGCATTTTAAGTTGCTGAAATGCTGTCACCGCCAGGCTGCACTGAAACCTGATAAAAAGCCTTATATGAAACAGGAGATTAAGGTTTTGTCAGAATGAGCCGAGAGTTCAGATTAGATATAATCCATTCTGTATTACACCCATTTTACAATAGCTGCTGGGCCCAGCAAAAACACACATACACAGCATGTAAAATACCCTGTTAGCTGCTTATCTGGTGCGCTAGTACTGCACGTGGAATTATTCCAAACGATCTTAGAGAGAGAAGCAGAATTTAAAAGTCCAGTTGTGTCTATGGTGAGTGTCACCCGGTGCAGATGATTGATTTGTAAGTGCCACAATAGTGTTTCCAAGTAACCATTTTCAATTATTTGCCTAGCAATGCAGCGGTGCATTGTTAGAGACACAATAGAGCAGCTCCCACCGGATGAAACTTGCAGTCAGCAGTGACATTTACAGTCTTTGTGCAACAGATAAATCATTAACACAGTGATATCTGATGACTTTGGTGTTGTTAAAATGATGTTAAGGGCCGGTTGTATCTCAGTTACGTATAGTTTAAACTCTGCGGCCTATTAGCAGCAAAAGCATCCTGCAGTGTGAGGGTGAGCCTGCATGACAGAGCATCATTAATAGGACTCAACACAGAGATGGAGGTGGTGGAGGTGGTGGTGGAAGGAGTCAGGACTGAGAGGGGAAGTGCTGAATGAAGATCTCCCGGGGTTAAGAAGCAGCAAAAACAGGAGATTATTAAAAATAATAAGGCCCACCTCTGCCTCGCTCTAATGACGCGCATGCAAACGCACTCATATCAGGGCTCTGGCAGTGGAAATACTTCAGTTGATGAGGGACCTCAACTCATCTACTTTGTTTACTGTGTCGGCAAAGTGTATCGGAAATGAGGGGGAAATTATCTATTCTGCTGTGGGAGGTGAATTGTGTCAGGTACAGGACTAACAGAGGACAGAGGAGATCACTGCTCCCTTCAGACCGGCTGTATAGATACTGCACATTGTGTAAGTTAAAGTGAATCAGACCCATCCCTCTTAAATGGATCTAATCTCATTTATTTTTTCTAATTATTATTCATGAACCAAATGTATTAACCCATCAATACGCCCAGTTTTGTTATTGATTAAATAGCTAAATGAAAATGAAACTCTATTAAATTCCATTAAATGTATTACATTGGGTATGAATAGGATCAAGCCTGAGGAAAGCACTATTATCCTAAATCTGATTGGTTGAGCAGTCAACTTGATGCAAGCTGATCCTTCACCAGACTTTATTTTCACTTCTGATCCGCTTAAGTGCAGAATCACAAATCTTCATTTCACTAAGTAGGGCCCATAAAGAAAAGTAAACACAAAAGTTACAGCGGTGCAGAGAGGATATTAATCTGCAGCTGTGGGGAATTTAACAAGCATCAGACTATAGTGTTAAATGCATCGCACCTCAGCAAGGACCCTGCAAAATAAAGGAGAAGTGGCTTGAATCACGGTCGTAAAAAAGAAAATCCCTTTTTTTACGCTGATTATTCCATTCCAAGAAGGATGTTTTATAGAGGGATCAAAAAGATTAAACCCAGAGGAGGTGAGGTTGAACTGCAAGAAACACATGATTGTGTTTTGTGTATAACAGTGAGTGAAACACTGGCTCCTGATGATTTGTGTAAGGCTCAAAAACAAGAGCAATGGTGCCCTCTAGTATTCAAAGCAGTGATGCACAGGAATGTCAAGCACTTGCAGAGAAATAGGTTTTTTTGTGAAGTTAAAATACCTTCAGGGTTAAAGTTCAAGGTTTCCAAAAGCATACGATCCATGTGAAACACCTTCAGAGGCAGATAAAGCACTTTCACACACTGCTTAATGTTGTCTTATATTATTTCATTCTGTTAGATGAAATAAATGAATTAGAAATGTATTAAAATCCAAGGCTGATGTCAGAATGAGAATTCATCACGTTTTCTTTTCAGTAATTTGTTTACCTATTAGGACCAATTATACTATGTATCATTATCAGTATCATTGTGAGACAACGATGATGTTCAGTTGTACTAAAAAGACAGGACAAAAGACACCACTTGTGTTTTGTGTCATTTGTCTCTGTGATATAAAAGGAAAGTCCTTGATAGCCGGCTCCTGGTGAATCTTTGCTTCGGCTCTGACAATGCTGAAACAAATTGTTTTACCTACAGCTCTCGATAGAGTTTCCATCAAGTGGCCTGGGCCAGAGAGGGAGACTAGGGCTGTTTCTATCAGGAGCAGCAGAGCCAAGGGCTTTTCGAGGAGACTCGGTGTGGTGAAGTGACTGTTGTGTGAGTGATGAGTCTGCCCGAGGACAAAGGGCCAATGTTCTCAGGCTCTAGGATTGGCTCTAATGTGCTAAGGCACTATGGGGCCAGATTCAGGCCCTAAAGCTCCTTCCTGCTCATATATCGTTTTTATCAGTGGCCCTCCATGCAGTCGTGGAGGGTCAGGACCACTTTGTCTGGCCTCTGATGGCACCTAAATCACTGATATCATCTGGTGGAGTCAGCAGGGTGAGATGAGGTTGGTTGCTATTTTTGTTCAATGGAAAATCACTATAAAAAGAAAAAATTACAGAGCTGCTAGCAACATTTTATCCTTATTATTCTTATTCTTACTTTAACTCTTAATTTAATGACTATTATGTGTTGCACTTAAGAGTATGTCAACCTGCATTTCACTGCAGATGTTGTTTGAGAAAGTGGCAAATAAAATGTTCCTGAAACACAACTCAAATTTGTTTTATATTTTTTTTTAAATCTTTGAACCAGAAAAACATATCAGAAATGAAGTATATATTTATTTATTATTATTATGATTTATTTATTTATATTTAAACTGTAGCCTTTATCATTATATAAGTACATATAGTCTTTGTAAACTTTAATCTGAATATTACAATTGAATTTCTTCCTCGGCTGCAGTAACTGTCCCCATCCACTTGGGGGCAGTGTTGTGGCATGGAAGATGCTGACGCTGCACTAGAAGAAATCTCACCGAACCCGGAAGCGTTCCCGTATCGGCCGTGAGTGCTATTCATTCAGGCTGCTGCGATTTAAACCGGTTACTGTTGAGATATCCGTTCATATCGGGCGCCTGATATATTTACCTGCGAGTAGATTAAAGGAGAGCAAGCATGGCTGGTCGGCTGCCGGCTTGTGTTGTTGACTGTGGCACAGGGTAAGTGAGAAAAATGAAATGCTACTTAGCGTTAGCCTGGCTTTCATTGACCACATAAGCGGCTGTCAAACTTCAGCTAACGCCCTGTGTTGTTTAGCTGTTCAATCTAAAACCTGCTAACGTTACTTAGCTGCATCTGCTCACTTCTCTATTCTTATTGTGTCCGTAAACACAGAGTTAATGCTACAAATGAGCACGCCAAAGTGACCGACTGCTTTATTTACTGTGCTTTTATTCCCAGTACTGCTTAATCATTGCACTTAGCTACTGTTAGCTACTGAAGCTAATGTTACTTCCTGGATAATCCTCATATCAGAAAGCGGATCATCCAGATTATTTTGACTGTTCCTTGACTACAATTCCTAGTAAACACTTTAACCAAAGGGAAAGAACTGTAACTAAACATGTATGCTCATTTTGTTCCTTTTCTTTAGGTACACAAAGCTTGGTTATGCAGGAAACACAGAACCACAGTTCATCATACCTTCATGTAAGTAAATTATTAAAATCACCAAAACAGGAACTTGGTTTCATGGAATTATCGTTATTATAACTGCAACTTAATTTTATCGTAAGTATACAAATGTGTAATACAGTTATTTATACTGTTCTAGCTCTGTTTTAACATTGATATTTATTTCTAAATTTACACAACAAAGTAGAGCTGCAGCAATTAGTTGATTAAGTGATCAACAGAAACTTAATTGGTAACTATTTTGGTAAAAAGAGAAATGGCAATTTGAAAAGAAAAATGTAATCAAAGTCAAAGATATTTATATGCACTGGTACACATGGGTACGTTACCATTAGCAGGTTTGTTTTATTTTTTCCCTGAAGAGAAAAAGCTTTATTTTCTTATTACAGTGTCCATATGTTTTAGGAAAATATCTAGCTTTAACAAAAAGAATCATACATTTGTAACCTGAAAAGGAGCCAGTGGGTTATGGCTGGCATGTCACAGACAGGATAGGGAAGTGAGAAAGTGCTGAGAGATGAACAAATGCATCATTGGTTTTGATCTTCTCTTGGGAATCTGTTCACAATAAGAGAGATGTAGAATAATACCAGCCTTGTGCTTGAACTTAGTTTAATGTTAGTAGAAGGTCTTCCCGTTAATATGATAATGATACTCTTTCTATGTTGCATGTTGCCTAACCCTACCTCAGGATAGTACTGTTATATTAGTTGACATATCTGGATAAAAGGCATTTGTGATCTTGGTTTTGTCTTCAGTTAAACACTCGTGTATATATATATATATTTTATCATCTTCAGGTATCGCAATCAAAGAGTCAGCCAAGGTCGGAGACCAGGCCCAGCGCCGGATGATGAAGGGTGTTGACGACCTGGACTTCTTTATCGGAGATGAAGCCATCGACAAACCATCATATGCAACAAAGGTGGACATAGAAGAGATGAATTGAGTCAGATGTGGGGTTTTTTTCCCCCACAGTGTGTTGCAGTCACTGTTTACACCGATTTCTTTCCTTTCTCCTTCCCAGTGGCCCATTCGTCACGGGATAGTGGAGGACTGGGACCTGATGGAGAGATTTATGGAGCAGGTCATCTTCAAGTATCTGCGGGCAGAACCTGAAGACCATTACTTTCTTTTGGTAAGACCAGGACCAGGACGCTGTGCCTACTGAAAACATTTGGAAGCTGCTATGGTTTGGCATCAAGGCAGCACCAAAAAAAAAAGAGACAAGGGCTTTAATGTGTCAGAACATTAGCCATATGAAATTAACCTTTGCGCAGACACAGTGCAGTCTGTTCCCCCTCTGTCAACAGCTAGGAGCAGTAATAATTTAATACTGACAGTTCTGGCACTTCATCTTGAGCCACATATGTGTAAGGATATGGAGATTATGGGGGAGTATTGAACATTTTAATCCTGGCAAGGTTCATTCGTTCTCTGTTGCGTAACTGAAGTTAAGTCTTACGTTTAAGCTCTCCAAAATCATAAAATGTCAAATAGCGTTTTACATCATTTCTCTGCATCTCTCTCTCTCTCTCTCTCTCCAGACAGAGCCTCCACTGAATACACCCGAAAACAGAGAGTACACAGCAGAGATCATGTTTGAGTCATTCAACGTCCCAGGTCTCTACATCGCTGTTCAGGTTCGTTTCCAAAAAACATTCAAGTGCCAGAAAGAGGCCAGAGAGCCAAACAGCAAGCCTGTAATCCTTTTTCTCTAAAGTTTACCAAACACATTGGCTGAAAAGCTTTGTTTTTTTAAGATGTGAATCAGTTAATCACTGTGGCTGGTTCGAACAAATGCCTCCAACTACAGCACTCACAGCTACTTGTACCCAGACCTGTGGGCTGCAGACAGAATTAGATTTGACTCTTTCTTCTTAAAGACAAACGTTTTAATGGGGAAATGTCTATTTTCACTTCTTCTTTTTAAGTTTCACAGTCTCTTTGATTATTTCCTCTTGATTTAAATCCTGCACGATGTCGTCACTCTGTGGTTCTGAAATCTACAGCATGAATCCTGTATGAAACCGTACCACACTGTTAATAGAGGCAGTTTGTTAAATTAATCTATACTACCTTTCTGATTGTCTCTCCTTGCTTTTTATCACAGCTTTATTACCACTTTTTTTTTTAAATGAAAGTTTATATTTTCTGCTTCAGGCTGTCCTGGCGCTGGCTGCCTCCTGGACATCCAGACAGGTTGGAGAGCGGACACTGACGGGGACTGTGATCGACAGCGGAGACGGAGTCACACACGTTATCCCAGTGGTAGGTGTCACGTTCTTTTCTTATAACTTTTTTTTTTTTTTTGGCTCCTTCCTTATTCTCAACCCTAAACTTGTGCGCGCTTGTGTTCCAGGCCGAAGGCTACGTCATCGGTAGCTGCATTAAGCACATCCCCATCGCTGGTCGAGACATCACGTACTTCATCCAACAGCTGCTGAGGGAGCGAGAGGTGGGGATACCTCCCGAACAGTCTCTAGAGACGGCTAAAGCTGTCAAGGTCAGTATTCATTCCTGCATTGGCCTCAAACGCTGCCAGTATGTGATGCTCCATCCAAAAAAAACCGAAACACTCAGTCCTTGTAGATTTGAAAAGTGCAGAAAGGTCTGTACCAGAAGTTCATAAAACTCACCGAAATATTTTATATGTGGTAACTGTTGGTGTTAAAAATGGGTTTTGATGCATGAAGCAGAAGCGGTCCAGTCCACACAGCATCAGCACGGTCACTTAAGGGGATGTTGTGCTCTTGCATTTTGAGTCATGCTCTGTTTCTGTATTGAAATCTGCAAAACGAAGGAGCCATAAAAGGAAGCGACACCCTCAACAGATGATAGTGGAAAGTTATGTTCTCCCCTGTCATGCATTTCTGAGTCTGGCCACAAGAGGCCAGTGCAGCTACAGAAACTTGTAGCTCACCTGAAATGAGTATCAGAGGTTTAAAATGAAACAGTATTTAATAGACAGCTGTCTCCCATCGCTCATAATATCCGTGTATCACTATATTATTTGGTTTCTCCAGGAGCGGTTCAGCTACGTCTGCCCTGACCTTGTTAAGGAGTTCAGCAAGTACGACACAGACGGCTCCAAGTGGATCAAACAGTACACAGGCGTGAACGCCATCAGCAAGAAGGAGTTCACCATCGATGTTGGCTACGAACGCTTCCTCGGGCCCGAGATCTTTTTCCATCCTGAGGTCAGTGAGATTGTTGAGTTCACACTGCTGCTGCTGACAGATGACGATCCCTAGAAGGAGAGATGTGACCGGTCAGTAGTTGCAAGTGTATAAATGTGAATGTTTCGTCTCGTCCAGTTTGCCAACCCAGATTTCACCCAGCCGATCTCGGAGGTGGTGGATGAGGTCATCCAGAACTGTCCCATCGACGTCCGGCGTCCGCTGTACAAGGTACACAAATCCCCTCCGCGGCTACTCACGCTCATATGACATACACAGAAGGTTGTTTTTTTTTCTGAACGTGTACTTGTGTCACAGAACATTGTGCTCTCCGGAGGCTCCACCATGTTCAGGGACTTTGGCAGACGCCTCCAGAGGGACCTCAAGAGGACTGTGGACGCACGACTGAAAATAAGCGAAGAGCTGAGCGGCGGCAAGTTGAAGGTGAGGGAAATGCAGTAAAAGTATGTCTTATACAGGCTTCATTTTTATTTCACATATTGTGATGTTGACTGCACAGATCTGTATAAAAAGAAAAAGGCACCTAGCTGCTGCAGGAAGTCGTTTTTATTGTCTTAAAATACTGAGTATGAATCTCTGTGTTTGCAGCCCAAACCCATTGACGTGCAAGTCATCACTCACCACATGCAGAGGTACGCCGTCTGGTTCGGAGGATCAATGCTGGCGTCTACTGTGAGTATCAAAACAGCGTTTTTCAGCCCCTTTAACAACACATATCATTCCTCCTGCAGCTTTTTACAATCTATTTTTGATATCAACAAATAATTGTATATAGAAACCTCCCAGAGTTTCTACTTGAACAAAACTGAGCAGAAACAAACGGCAAAAAAGTTTTTCCATGCGGCCCCAGACTTTAGTAAACTTCTGTCGATCTCACATTTATTTTCGCAGCCTGAGTTTTACCAAGTGTGCCACACTAAGAGAGACTACGAGGAGATCGGCCCGAGCATCTGCCGCCACAACCCCGTATTCGGAGTCATGTCTTAGGCGCCGCGGGAGCACGTTCGGCGGAGGCCTCGAGGAAAAGCGGAAAAGGAAGCGGCGCAAGACCTCACATGCTGTGGAAGTCCCATGAGCCTTTGCACGGATGCTCCGACAGACCTGTTCATTCGGATAGAGCGACAGTGGACCAAACAAACTGCCAAAAGAGTGGCAATATCCTCGCAAATTAGAGGAAAGAGGTGACTCAGCCCAAAGGATCCTCAAATAAAAATGTTTACTGCAAGTAGGTTAATAATAGGTGATGAATCTTTAATTTCTGTGTGCCTCATATATGTACTTATTCTATCCTCACAGGGTTGTAATATGTAATTAATCAACATGAGTCCTGTATAAAATGCACTTCTCTGTGTATAAGGGTTGGGTTCTTGCTATATGTTAAATGCAAACTTAAGGAGTTGTCTCAAGAAGCAAGACGTGCTTAGCTAGATCACCTCCACCAACGTCATCGAGTCAAACACCTTTCTGATCGCTGAGTCATCAAACTGGTGCAAAAATGCAACACATTGTTACAATAAGAAAAAAAACAATCAGCAGACAAACTGACCATTCCTGATTTTCTTTTATTCTTCGTTGGTGTCTTTTTTTTCTTTTCTTTTTTTTTTTAAATGTCCCTCAGTACCTGGAAGAAATGTTTATTTGAATTTAGATGAAAATAAGTCAGGCATTAAAAAACAAAAAGAAAAAACCTCCTTTAGGAATCTGTATCTGTTCAAATAATTTGTTCCAGGTTTGACTGAGACGCGTCCCATCGTCTTTTTCCTCCTGCAGCACTCTGACTGATCGTCACCGCTTTCCTTTGACCTTTTTTATTTGTATTAATCATCTCTTGAACAACCTGTCATGGAGAAAAAAAAAAGAAAAAAAAAAAGTCGTATTAATATATGAACTTGCAGTTTGAATGACTGTTGTTGGACCATCACTGTTGCCTAGATCTCAGTTATACTGGATAGCCTTGTACTGTACCAAATCTGGATTTCACTGCTGGCATTCCAATAAATGCCAAGGAGATATTTCTACAGGTGTAATTTCTGTTTTTCAGACTGTACTTTCAGGAATGACATGGTTATGTTTTGGGTTGCAGGGAATACTATGTCCTCTATGTTAAATGGGGCATCTATTTTCAACATAGAGCTATTTTTGTGAGAGTGAAAACCCCCTGTAACTAAATCCCCCTCCAACTGACCAACACATGGTGCAAGTGTTTATTTTCATTCGACTACTTCATGCACCTGATTGGTCAGTGCGACAAGGGAAACACTGTCCAGAGGATTGTGTTTGTCATGATGGTAACTTATTTCTCGCAGCAGAAGAGTAATGGACACATGGATATAGTAAATCAGGATTTTTTTACAGTGTATTTCTATATGGAAATGCAGTTGGAAGTAAAGACGGGCAGCGGAAAATGAATGAAGAAAGAGGAAAAACAAGACTTTTACTATAAAAACAAATGCTGAAACAGAAAAGTGGATAGAAAAAGCCAACAGACTTGAGACATGTCTCCCACTGAGAGGATGAAGCTGCTCCTCTTCCTGGCTCTGTTCTTCGGAGCAGTGGGATTCCTGTTCATGCTGCTGTCCTGCGGGACAGAGTACTGGCTGCTGGCCGCAGAGTCCTGCAGCCGGCCAGAGGACGGAGGAGGGGTAAGTGGCCTGAGAGAGGGGCAGAACGTCAATAAGGCACTCTGAACACACCAGGCTAAACGACTTTATTTGCATATTAACCTTAAAACAACGACTGCTCAAATACATTCATTAATACAGCATTGGAAACCATTAGGGAAACAGAATAAATAATAAAAATGGAAGCAAAATAAGATTGAAAATTTTGGTGCATAAACAAACATACAGTGCAGTAATTACCAACAACAATTAGAAAAACAATAATCAGAAATGTTGAGCATCACACAAAAGAAAAACAGACAGATACCAGTGTGCATTTGTCATCTTTATCAAATGCAAATATAGTATTGCCTTAGTCAACATGAGCTGCAGAGGTCAAAGGTCAATACAATACAAACATATCAGACTTGTCCAATTATTAGAGCACTGCACAACGGTAGAGTCTTATTTCAAGGAATGCACATTGTCATTCACACCATCAAGTCTGCAGTCTGCTGTTGTAGCTCTGCAGCATGTTTGCAGACACATCCCACTCCCTCAACGTTATGATGACTTATTTTTTTTTTTTTTATTTACTAGGCCGTAAACAATGTGAGGATCTTTCACGAGGGTCTGTTCTGGCGGTGCTTCTTCATGGTCACTTCCCATGATTTCTCTACATGGGACCTTTGGATCCGTGAGAACCTTCGCCTATGTGGTTGTTTCAAACTTATACGATGAAATTATGAAAGCAGCACGAAGATTTCTGATGAACATTTTTCTATTTTAACTCTCAGTAAATCAGCCGTCGTCGAGGGTCTGCGAGGCCGCTTTCCTCTTCCCGTTTCCTGCTCATGGGCCAGTGAGATCGTGGGAGGAGGAGCCACACAGTTTACCTCCAGAACCCTATGAACATCACTCTGCCATTGGTTGGTATTATTTGTTAGTGTTTTACATGACAGTAAAGTATGAGGTCTCATTTTCCTCCTCATCAGTTTTTAGGACCTTCTGGAGCATCTTTCTGGTCGCAGGTGTGGCGGCTGTTGCCGTTGGTGGATTTTTCGCCATCTGTGCTGGCCCACTGACCAATCACAGGCTCTATAAAGTGGGTGGAGTCCTTCAGCTTTGTGGTGGTAAGGATACATGTGCTTTAAAAAAAAAAAGAAAATAACAGTAATTCTCTGGCCTTGCCACAACTAGAATCTCACTTATATTATCGTTCACAAATTTTGAAACTCATGTGTTTATGGTGATTTTTCTCAACATTTTTTATTACTCAAGATTCTTAAAAATAAATAATTAACACTTGTTAAGTGTTAATTTTAACAAAGGGAATCAGGTCTATAATGGCTACTGCTTTGACACAGTTCAGTTTCATGTTTGCTGTTGGCTCCACTCGTCGGTTTGTCATTAAGCCTAATTGGTTTCAGTTGCTCAAACACAGGCGCTGTTTGTTTAAGTGGCTCATGAATGGCACCTGAAACTTTATTGATTTTATTTGACTTCTAACAGAAGCGTAATCATCGTCTTGAGTCGAAATGTTTTTAGATGTCAATATTAAGGTTAATGATGCGGCTCTCGGGGCTGGAGAGCAGGTCAGAGACGTACGACTGATGGATTGAGAGGGCATTGAACCCCGGGTCCATACATTTCTAACAAATGTCCGCAGAGGCTGGTGTCTGTCTCGTTTAGTTAAGACCTCCAAAGAAACCGTTACACACAAGTCACCAAGCAGAAATCCTGGCATTAAAATAGGAGAGCATAAAATAAAATAAAGTAATTCAAGAAGTGGAGGGGTCTCCTTCATTGTGGACACAGCCGGTGGTCAGATCATTAGAGATGCAGTAGATTGAGTGTGTTTATGTAATGTGAAGTGTGGTAATGTGTGCCCCCCCCCCAAAAAAAAAATCACACTGAAATATGAGGAATCTTTGGATCCTTTAGAAGAATTTAACATCAAGTTCTGTTCAATGTTTTTTCTGCATTTCAAATGGGTCAAAGATGTTAAAACACAATATGTAAGTTTTTTTGTCAAGAGGAGAGCAGAGCATATCTAAAGTGACTGCATGTTATTTAATTGTGTGGAAAAAATACAATTCAATTATATTAATGTATTTAATTAAATGAAAATCCAATTTTAAAAAAAGGCTTTGGGGCTAATATATTTATTTTTCTATTTTTTAGATGTAATTCAGCTTAAACAGTAATAAAAGGGGGGGGGAAAGTTTCTCTTTAATTAAATGAAAATAGTCACACACCTGTTCGTGTGCTTGATTGCTGCTGTGCAGTGCTCGCTCGTTTGGGATCATCGCCTTCAGCTGGGTGGAGCTCTTAAAACGGCCTCAGTTTGCAGCAGCACATGTTTGACAGTTGTGTGTATGAGTGAGAGTCGCACTGCGGTGTAGTGTACATGTACATGGCCCATTTCTTTTTCCTGTGTGATCTTCAGGAGTTTGAGCTCCGGCTCTCGGCTGAACCCGAAAGCTTTCCTTTCACTCAGGAGAGCTGATGTTCTGTAGACGGTCGTTGGGACCTGGACAGTAATCTTTTAGAAAGTCCCATTTCCCATCATCCGTAATCAATACCTTCCCGTCTCAGCAGAAATCACACGTGTTGCTTCGTACCCACGCGGAGAAAACATTACTCAAGCCAACATTCACCTGAAAACATTCCTAATGTGAGAGACATTGCAGGATATGCTCAGACAGATTCATTTAAAAAGCCCAGGTGGGCATTTAAGGGCTGCCTGTGACAATAATTGCATGTTAATGGATGGTTTTGTTTTTATACAAGTTTCCATTTAAATATTCTGCAAAAAAAAAGTTTTTCAGTCTATGAAAAGTGGCATCCAGCCACCAAGAGAAGTGAATGAAAAGTTAACATCAGCCAAGAGGAAGATCCCTTTCCTCGTTTAACACAAACAAAAAACAGTGTTTTGTGATTATTTCGATTGTCGTCATGTGTACATCATAATTTATTATTCCGCAGTAAAACCAGCAAAGAAAACAATCACCTGCTGTGGGCGCTGGCTCAGTTAAAACACAGGTTTCCAGCTGTCCTGCAGAGTAAGGACTAAACAACGACAATAACAAAGCAAGACGAACAGGAAACAGTCAAGGATTAAATAGTGGGGAAAAGCTGTGTTGAATGAAATCGACAAAATATTGAACAAAAAGAAAAGAACAGCAAAAGTTTTCATTACTTTTAACCTTCTGGTTGGTGACCTGATACAGAAATAGAGCAGTGTGCACATGCAGTTTTGAGCCTATAACATGCTCCGGAAAGTGTGTTAATGCAAGAGAGCACCATCATGCCCATACCCATCACACAAGAGAAAAAATAGTTTGATATCTGTCAGAAATAAGACATGAACCTCTCTCAAACGCCTCTGACTCTGAGCCAAGCTGTGCAAATATTTTTGCGTCAGAATTATGTGACAATTTGGACTGAATCTTAAATCTTGGCAGTAACAGTCGCTACCTTTTTTTCCTCTCTGTGTCCGTCAGGCCTGTGTCTGCTGGCGGTGGTGCTGATGTATCTGATGTGGGTCCAGGTCTTGGACACTCTGGAGCAGTTTGCCCTCCATCAGAGCCTCTCCAGCTGCCCCTCCTTCCATCTCAGCATCCAGCACGGTCCCTCATTCCTCCTGGCTCCGGTAGCCGTCTTCTTCTGCCTGCTGGCCGGCCTGCTCTTCATCCTGGTTGGCCGGAGTCTTCAGCCAGCGAGACAAAAGACACAAAATTCCTGAACTTTAAACACCTGTTGTTTTTTTTCCTGTGCTTCCCTCTAAAATATAGAGTTTATTCACTTAATCAAGATATTGTTGATTGTTTTTGTGTTGAAACTTGAAATACTAATGGACTCCAGACCAAGACCACCACACACTCCCCATAAAATCATCTAATTAAAGGTTCCATATTGTATAAAGGGAGATTTCCATATCTATTTTGATTATAATACAGTGACAGTATCAAAGCGCTCAGTCCACAGAGAAATGCACACATCCTGTATTCAGAAACTGAGCCTTAAAAAGAGCTGTCAGGACTTTTCTAACTTTGTGATGTCACAAAAAAGCAGCAACCGCTCTTCAGCCACGAGAGAGACGCTCCTCTCTTCTGATTGGCTCACCGACCTGTTGTTACTAGAGCTCCAGAGAGAAAGCCTGAGAGAGGAGATGTAAAACATTGAGATGGTTTTTGGTTCTTAAAACCACAAATATATCTTCTTATAGATCAACACTTCAAAATAAAACACAGGAAAAGTGTAAAATATTGATGTTTAAAGTCTTCAATGAGAAGTTGAGTTGTCATCACCAAAGTCACAAATGTGGATCCGACTTCTTCCATCCGAGTACTCCTGTCAGTGACGATAATTGGAATCCTTAATTAGAAATTGGTCATTACAAATTATCTATTTAACAGATCCCATTGTGATTAATACTCCAATACTCTCACTCTGCTGTTATTACAACTGATGAATCAGTTTTGACAAAAGTGGAGAGAAGAGGCCCGACTGGCTCGCGGCCTGCATGCCGGAGGGTTGAGTAGATTGAGTGTGACCGGGCCTGCCTGTCATTAGGACATCAGGTTGAAGCGCTGACATACTGGGTCAGAGGGATGGAGATGATAATAAATTAGACTGTCATAATCCATTTTCTGACAGGAGGGCCACTTCGGGGACGTCTCACAGCGTGTGTGTGTTAAAACGCACGACAGCCACCAGAGGACAGTGTTGTCTCAGGATAGCGTTGTTTTCTAACCTCCATTAAAATCACTTCATCACAAGTCCTTTTTTACATTGATGTCCGACAACGCAGAAGCAGAAATGCAAAAGTTGCAGTGTTTGCATCAGATTAGGTCTGCTGAGCGTGGAGCCAGGAGGGAAATTTGTATGTGATAATTAATTCAACTGTAATTTTCCTGGCAAACAAAAATACATGATTTTTTGTTTTCCTTCAAGTTCAGTACAGTTCACATTATATTTGGGGGGGTGGTTGGAGGGGTGGAAGCCCACAGTCACACCTTGATAATTGGAAAAGGCAAACAGACGCGAGACCTTGAGATGATACAGTGACAAAAGGGAGAGAAAGGGAAGGAAAAGGGGTGGGGGGGGGGGTAGTTGACACTGCTCATCAGCGAGTCTTTCAATATTCCTTCATGTCTGACGCTCCTGCACCTCTCCATACCTTCTCCTCTTAATCTCCGCTGCGAACAAGGTGAGTATAATTACACCTGAGCATGTCACAATCACTTCCCCGGCCCTCACTGTGTTTGAACATCTCTGTCACCTCCTCTCCCTCGCCACCGCCGCTGCCGCCGCCGCAGTCATGGGTTTTTTTAAAGGGTTGATCTTTATTTCCTACACCGACTACGAGGAGATCCAGTCATATCACTTGGTTTCAATCTTTTGAGAGCAGGATCGTGGCAGATTCATTACTGGGCTCCCAACAGCGGATGTGGTGCCGTTGTAGCTGTCAGCCCCCCCCCCCCCCCCCCCTGGACTCATACACCGCCACCAGTAGCCACATCATCACACTGGGTCTTTGTCCTCAGTAGATAGAGCTGTCCGCAACAATTACCACAGGGGCAACAAAGACATCGACTAAAGACACAATTCATCTCTATTATGCTTTTTTAAAGACATTAATCACAAAGTTTAATTGAATTCCTCTAGTTGGGAGTTACATTTTCTCTATTTGGGGGCTTCAGTAATAAAAGAGTTTGGAATATGGTGTCAATATCTGTCTGGAATCAACAACCCATTGTTTTGAATTTCCAATACTAAGTTATTGTAAAAATTGCACCTGGAAAACAAGTCACCAACAAAAGTCACCTTTTGTACTGAACTGTATAATGTGACTTAGTTTCTACTTCACCCACGTCACAGTTCACAGGCCCTTTTTCTTTTTTTTCTTTTCTTTCTGTGCAACTAAGGCGTCTGAATGAGCTTGATGTGGAAATCTCATCATGCTGCTTGCTGTGCTGATGGTGCCCGTGTGTGTTTTCTGTAATGAGCATACAGGCAGGCTCAGGTTAATGTATGCCTACAATCCCACTGAATCAGGCGCATTATGTCGTATGAAACACAAATAATGATGTATAAGGACGTTTTCTACTCTCAGAACATAAAATGAAACATACTGAGCATCTATTAAAAGCTGGATGCAAGCATATCCCACCACCTCTCCTGGTCCTCCCGCCCCCCCTGTTCACTCTCCTTGGTGTACTCTACCTCCATGTTACCCAGAGGCCAACCCAGGGGGCGTAATTATTCAGGCCTTTGCTCAGCCAAGTAGAAGAAATTAGCCTCTTCTCCCGAACCAAGACCTTTCTAACCTGCACCAGGACCTCGGGCTGCCTCTCTGACTAGCATGACCCCCTGTGACTTCCCTCTCCAGACCTTGTGTTTTCCATACATATGAGCCTGAGCTGGCCGGAGCCATGCTTGGCTGCTCTATGCCCCCCCCCACCACCACCACCACCACCAATGTTGCACCCGGCTGGCAAAGTGGGGCTGGGGAGCTGCGGGCTACAGAGTTGGAAAAACACCCCCACACACCTCCACTGTTGCCGTGCGTGCCTCCTGGGAGGATGCCGGTGTCCTCCGGCCAACGCTGTGCTTTTACAGCAATTCAACAGCAAGTCAAAGACGGTAAGCAGCCGGACTGAGATGTGTCATTCTTTTGTGGCCGTAAAAAGCTGTGATTTACAAAAGCAATGTTGGAAATTGAATTTATGAACAAGAAGGAAGTTCTGTAACCTATTGTCTACATTTCAAAGTTTTCAAATTACTGCAGGTCAATATCTAAATGAGCAATTATGGAAAAGTAGAAAGTTACATAATGAATGCTATTATGACAGCGTATGTTCTCTGGGTGTTGGGGCAAAGAATAGCAGCTTCTCTTCCTCCTTTTATTCTCCACTTCATCTTTTCTGTAATTTGCCCTATTCTTTTTCTTCATTGAAATCATTTTCGAGTCACAGGTGATTGAATTTCTAACATCTGTGCTGTCAGGTCCTCCTCTCTTACCTTTTTCTCCACCATCCTCTCCTCCTGTCTGTCTTTGCCTCTCTCCACCTCGCTCTTCATCTATTCAGGCCAGTCGGGCAGGGGATAATGAGGTCTGCGGCCCGGGTGCTGTACTCCCTGACTTGCCGGGTACAATAAGAAAAAATTCTCAAGGCGTTGCAATCGCGAAATCTTCCAGCAAACCGTGTGCTGCAGCTTTAAGGGGAGAGAAGGGGAGTGCCAGTAACGCATAAATACGCAACAGCGGGGCTAAAATCGTTTATTATTTGTGTGGTTTACAGCAAGTAAGACAGTGGATTTGTCCTGTAACATACTGCCATGCGTTGGATGGAGGGATGTGTAATACGTCAAACTTATTAACCATAACCATAACCACCACCTGCTCCTGGCAAGAAGCCATATGCAGTGGCAGAGAAAACTTCCATATAGCACCTTTTCAGATCAAAATTCAGATTAAAAGCCTCTTTATTGGCGGACCTACTGTCTGATTTAATCATAAGATATGTGCAATTTCACATTAAAATTGTGCAAATTGTATCTTTTTGTTAATGTATATGCAGTGGCTCAGCTAGCCCCACTTTGCTTGCGTCTGGAGTGGATCTTTTCTTTCAAACTCAGACCCACCGTGTCTGGCAAAAAAAGGATGACATCAGGAGGATTCAATTTGAGGCAATTAATTCTTTGTCTCGTTTCAAATACGATTTTCATACGACACCGTATCCACTCCTCCCCTGTGCCTGTCCCCTTCTTCGCTCCTCAGTTCATTCTGTAGTCTCACGCGGTATCTCTCCTTATGACAGGCCTCTTACCTTGTGACTACAGATACCTGGGAAGCTGAAGGCCTTATCGTGGCGAGGGCCAAATGAGGCGCAGGTGGAAGCGATGGCTTTTTCTTTATCTGTGGCCTCTCTCCCTCTGCCGGCCACCATTTCATCAGGTCACTGTGTGTACATTCGGAAAGGGTAAACTGATTCTTATTGAACTAGTCCACAACCTCGCCTCACCTGGGCTTGGTGGCTCTAAATGGGCTTAACCCTGTTTCTATTTTCTCCCCTCATTCCCATCTATTTCTCCCGCAACCTTCTCCTTGCCTTTTTCCCCCCTTCATTCCTCGCCCTTTTTCCCGAAGAAAACGATCAACACCGTGTACTGGAAGAGAGAGCGAAAGACGGCGAGAAAGATTAAATCCAAGTTTCTTTCATCCATGAACGCTTTCATCTTTTTTTTTTTTTTTTTTTTTTAAGAGCATTTGATGGAAATACCTGCTTGAGTGTTGCAGACACCCTTAAAATACCATTAGCGAAGTCGGCGCACTCCTCGATATCTCAATGCCACTTATGGATTGAGTGTAAGAGAGTGAAAACGCATGAAGGTAGTGGAGTTATTGGTGCTAAAGGAACAGCGCTAATCCACCCTTCCAAAAATGTAACCAAAACTAAATAGATGATTTCCCCCCCCCCCCCCCCCCCC
>NW_019525183.1:1804620-1828072 GCF_002814215.2 Seriola lalandi dorsalis | reverse complement strand
GGGGTGAGGCTGGTAGTGGAATAAGGGAGGAGTGGGAGATGAAGAGGAGGCGAGAGGTGGGGTGGGAAGTTAGGTGGCTGCTGATGGGAGAGGGAAATCCACTTACCGTGCATACTCAGTTTATCTACTGAGGGCCAGGGGTGAGGGCCTCTTTGTCTTGTTTCACCATTCTTTACATTTTTTTTTTTTTTTTTTTTTTTTTATTAAATTTGTGTCAGGACTAATTTTGAGGGGAATGAATACAGATGTCAGGATGCCATCGAATCCCATCGCGGGGCCTTTAATGAGATAACAGGCTTTAGTCAAAGAATTAGCGCTATTGAAAGAAAAAAAAAAAAGAATGAGATTAGTTCAATGGGATGTGGATACGGAGTGGAACGGGGACTTTGGCTGTTGAGAAAGAGAGGGGAGACCAGAGTCATATCAGACCTGCCCTGCCAAATCACAAATCTATTTCCGACACTGGTATTAATTATCAAACTAAAGCTGCTGTTGCATATTGATTCATCGGGGTGCGCACTTGTATTATCTCCTATTAAGCAGAAAAAAAGGAGAGATTATATGAAGCCTTCGGGGGCGTTTTATGGATCCTGTGAGACTGTTAAACCATGTCACGGACTCCACAGCAACAAGACAAGCTCCCCCTGTGTGTGTGTGTGTGTGTGTGTGTGTGTGTGTGTGTGTGTGTGTGTGTATGTGCGTGTGCCCCTGATGTTGCTTCTTATGTGGGCTCGAATGCACTCTTAAGCTTTAAATTTGATTATTTTGGTGAACATTTTTCAATTAGCCCTACAATCATGGCCTTGAATATATTTTTTGTACAAAGAAATGTGTCTGAGTGCAAACATATCCACTTATATTTCGAGACACAAGAGCAGACGGTGCTATTTAAAGCTCAGCGAGGCGGCTCCAAATGGCAATAACTTACAACTTACACTCAGTAGTTTATTAGGGAACACCTAGTTAAAACCAGAGCAGTGTAATGCAACCAGGCTGGCTTTTAATGGGGCCTGTTATAACATTCAGTGTTTTGTTAAACTGTTTCAGAGGTGGTGATTTAACTCTATGGTCATTTTTGGAAGTGCTAGGTAGGGTAGGCCCAATAAACCCTACGCACGATTAGCAGCAGGAGCTGTTGTCATGCTGAGGTGGGGGCTCAAGGTGCAAGGGTAGCACAGGTTTGGCGCCTTCGATCTGATGCTGATCATGTGCCTTGAGCCTAAGACTTCTCACAGGGATACATTTTCTGCGCCACGGGCGGCACCCATGCTTGGCTGCCAACCGTCCATCAGCCCTGTTCACTTTGTAAAATTGCGCGCCCATTGGATGGTGACATGATCTAAAGCCTTTAATAGGATGGAAGTCGGGCGTCAACACCAAAGCACGCCGTTAACAGGCCGTTAAGGCTACTGTACTCGATCCACTCCTATGTACATATCAGTAAAGGCGATACTGTGCGTAAATGATGCATATTCCTAACTTTCACACAGCAAACAACAATATTTTATTTCAAATCAAAGGTCAAACCCAGTTTTGACCTCTAAGAACCAACTTTTGCCACGACTCGAGGCACACCGCCGCATTTGTCATTATTCCTCACCAAAAGACAAGTGAAGAGCAGGCGTGATGTGAATGGGAAGCCCAACGAGCAGCTCATCCAATGGAATGACAAATCCGTCCACACTGACCGACGCATTCCCAGAGGAATGAACGATTTTTTATTTTTTTCGCACCTCGTATCAAAGGAGAATAGTTTGGAAATAGAATCCGGCGTACGGTGCGCTCAGCATGCAAAAGCCCTGCTTGAGATTATCAGCAGAGGTGGTATATTACATAGTCACTGTGACTGGTGTGGGTGGTATCCAAAGTGTTTGAGACACGCGCGCACACACACTTCACAAATAATGAGACCTCCAACGGTGTGACACCCATTTCACACATGGATGGCATCTGTGATTGGGAAACATATGTTTGTATTGATGTATAATTATGAGCATTGAGTTCCTCTACTTCCTCTAAGTTGGTGGAAATGACTCTGCAGTGTGTATGATTGAGTGTGTGCGTGTGTGTGTGTGTGTTATGGAAAGACAAAAGAGCGCATGGGAGAGAGAGTGATGGAGAAAGAGCATCAACACCCTGCTGACTGCACTCAATCACTTTCTTAATTATACAGCGAGAACACGAGTCACTGTCTGTCCGGAACCAAAGTCACAAATTTGTCGTGAGATATCATCTTCGTCTTTTATATCACCTCCGCACTTTTTCACCGTCTACTGTTCAGGTGTTACACAGGTAGCAGAGCTGGAAATATGGTGATTATACAAAGAGACGCCAAAGGCTGAGCGTTGTGATTGGGTGTGTGCGACTTGGTCACCGTGGGTGTCCCTCTTTTGCCAAAAGAGAAAAAGGTGCAAGAGAAACAAAAAAAAAAAAAAAAAGGAGGAGCAGAGGAGGAAACCTGAAAGATTAACAAATTTAAGAGCCAAGTGGGATGGAAATGGGAAGAGAGACAGAGAGATTGGAAAGGGGGAAGGGTGGCGGTGGTTAGAAAGGGAGGGAGCTGGTGAGGGGGAGGGGTTGGACTTGGGGAGGGGGCGGCGTTGAGGAGGGCGAAATGAGACCAAATTTTCTTTGGCAATCTCCGTGTTCCTGCTGCAGGTGCTGGGGCCATTTCACTAAAGCAGGGCCAGACGCGAATGTCATTAGTTCCTGAGCCCCAGGTGAATTTGCCACAGTTCCACATGATTAACCCAGATAATTGTGTGTTGATAGCGAGCATGGTCGATGGAATACAATTTTCGGGCCCAGATTCCTAAACAAACAGCTCAGCAGCAGCAGCAGCAGCGGCAGGCGCCGCCGCCGCCGCCACAGTGGGCCAGGGAGACGGGATAACCGCAGCAGTGACGGCGGCAACACTTGTGATGCCGTCTGCGTTCACCAACCAAGGTTTACAAAGGGGGGGGGGCAGGGGCAGAGTGAGGAAGCCAGGTCAGCCGTGGGTGACACTGTAGAAGAAGTGGTTGGAAAATGCATCACTTTATTCACTGTTTCATTTTATTCACTCCTGTCACTTCAGCCATCTAATCTATACCGTACTAAAGTACAGCAGGTGTAGATGCTGGATGTCTGTTTTAGAGTTGACATCCAGTACAAATTAGTACAATTAATTCTCTAAAATTGTTTTAATTATAAAATATCTTTTGATTTGTTTTTTCATTTATTTTTTCAACTTCAGCTCCTCTTTTTGGCCACTTGGTGGCACTGGAAACAAGCTGTGAACACAACTGGGACATATTATCACCTTTTGATACTGGTGAATTTGCTGCTAACAGTTGCCTATTTGCACATCCAGCCGATAAGAAGCGACATTAGCATTCAGTCGAAGTGTTTATGTCCATCTAATTGGTTTAAACCCAAGCTCAAAGGTGCTATAAAGCTCTGTAGCTAAGGCTAACTGCGGAGTCAGGTGATAATTCTCTATGAGTATGGGTTCATCACTATGAGCGACTCCCTTCACATGCAAGGAGTCTAATTTATTGTTTACATAAAAGTGTTTTAGATGGACAATGTGATTTCTCTGCACGTTGCATAATCCACCAAAATTCCAGTGTCCTTGGTCAGAAGAAAAAAAAAAAGAGTCCTGTATGCCTTGTATGACTTTATTTTTCTATCCTCACTCATCCTTGCAATTTGCTTCCAAACAAAACTTGCTGAGCGAGCATGAAAACAAGAACACCTACCGTATTTTCTCTGGCTTATGCGATTTTTATAGTCCAGCGTGCTGCACTATGGAATTCATCAGCAGGTGTGAGAATTACCTGGAGGTGAGAGACTGACTTGATGCGCTGAGTAAACACACAAAGGATACAAATACATACATCTGAAAGGTGAAGAAAAGAGATAAATCCGATGGTGTGAACATACAACGCTGTATTTTCTTTCATGATTAACTATATACAGTACGTCATGGCCGATACAGTCAGACACCAAATCAGCAATCAGACTCCCATGACTCCAAATGAGTCAAATGAGAAGTCTACATATAGATTGGATGGTGCCTTTCTACCTTCCTGACCAGCAATGTTATTTTCTACTGTGCTGTTCCTGTCTCTATGCTAAACTAAGCTAAGCGGCTGTTGGCTTCAGGCCTGTATTTAATATACTAATATGAGACGGGTATTGATCTTTTCGTCTAACTCAAAGCCACAAGGCGAATAAGTGTATTTCAAACGAAGTATGACATTAGATTGTTAATGATGGATGGAGCAAACGTGCAGAAGAAAGTCAGACTTCTGCAGCTGACTTTTTACTTGGCTTGTCCTGGGTGACTTATCATGAGAGGAGTAAAAAAGAAAAAAAATGTCTCTGAACAAAAACCCCTGCTAAATAAAAAGGACCTACTGTCTTGTGAGGCATATTATGAGGATTGCATCAGGTTAGAAAAAGAGAAAATTCAACCTGTTAGATGCTGACAACACCTTGTTTTACGAGAGGTATGCACCTTAATCTTGTTTTTAGGCACATGCGTGCAGCCTCAAGTCCCAGGAATACGGTTCTGTAGCCTGCCAAGTGAATTTGTAAAACATCATCAAAGAAGAGGATGAGGAGAAAGAAACACTGGGGTTTGTGTTCCCACCAGCAGGGAGATAAAACAAGTCAGGGAGCTAGGTATGGAGGGGAGGAGAGAGTGAAGGAGCAAGAGAGAGACTGGCAACGAGGAGAGGAGAGGGGGGGGGAAGAAAAGAAGCAGAGACAGCCAATCTCCCTGGTGCATTCTGGGAGTTGAACCTGGCAGAAGAAATTAGCGACGTGCGCACCAAGTGAAAGGGATAATCCCTGTCTGACGGAGAGAGGAGTGCAGGGCTGTGCGGCAATGATCCCTCCTGTGTTCCTGTGATTTTTAGGTTCCAGGTTTATTTATTAAGAGGATAAGCTCTTCTTCTGTATGCAAACCTCCGAGGCGAGGCGAGAGAGGGTCGCCGTCACTCCGGTGCCAAGACGGCGCTGATTTGAGGGGTCTGCTACTTGCTGTGATAGTGGCTGCAGACAAGGCCTTAGCTGGAATCACATGCGAGTTGGTACATCCGGAGTTACATCCTCAATTAAATGTGACAAGGAAACATTTGCTTGGACACAATTGCCATGGTAATATTAAAGACCATAAATTGATGGTCTGAATTTAAAGCTGCCACAAGAAAAGTTATTAAGGTCTATAACGGTTGCCTCGACCTCAGCCTTACCCAACATGTTTGGGATGAATTGAGTGTTTGCTTGGTCACACACTTGTGGCCCATACACGCAGTAGATAACATCATTTATTTCTAACGTATTACTTATTCTTTGTGGTTTTTGTCTAAATAGCTTAACTGTATTCACCTCACCGCAGTAGGAGTGCTAATCTTAAATCAATTCCACCTCCATATAATCGTCTTTCTGATATACATAAAAAGATGTGAAGTTGCCACGTGAAGCAGCGCATCAATAAGAAGCACACGGAGAGCAAATGGCATTCAAAAGATGAGCATCAGTAAGATGCACAAGGCGACCAGCTGTTCTGCACCTCTCTAAATGCCCCAAAAATGCCAGATTTGGACAGGCTTAAAAGATGACGGGGGGGGGGGCTCTTTTTCATGTGCAGCCCACTCAGTCAGTGTTGATTGAATGATATCAAAGGCCAACAACGCAAGATCAACCCTCCTACACACTCTTCATAAATAAATGTTGCTCTCCAAAAGTGTATTTTTTCCTGTATAGTACATAAGATATGGCAAGAGACTGTATAAATTATATGACAAGAGAGATGCACTAATAGAAAATGGATGCATTGCTTTGCAAACACAATCTATTGAAACTGAAAGAGCGTATCAATTGCATAAATATGTTTACCAGCATTGTTTTTCATGCTGTTGACAAAGTAATGACATCAAAAGCAGCGTAGTTTGCGTCGTGTCTATCTGTCCATGTCTGCTCTTGATCACTCCCCACTAAAGGCACGGACATCAGTTCTGTACTTGTTGAAAGTTTTTTCCAATGTGATTATCTACTCAAATGGAACCATTATTCAGTGGAAATTGTGTTGAAATAACAACAAATGATGATGAAAAGAGACTTCATTTACATATTCAAGCTCTGAACGCCTCCCCCTCCCCTTTGTAGATGGGAGCCATCTTTAGTTTCTCCGAAATTCTGCAAGCCAGCTCCACTCATGTGAAATGGTGATCGAGTGGGGGGAAAAACTGTTTTAATGAAATGTGACAAAACAGCCTCATCATGAAGTCCAGTTACCTTTTTTATTTGATTTTATTTTACAAATATACTTCAGCAGGAAGTTCAAACTTAAAGATACCACAGTAGCACTACACACATATGGTTTAGCCATGCTCTTGGCCTGGCCCAGATCCAACCCAACCTCAGGTGGACCTGTTTTACATTTCAGATCCACCACTTCTCTGCTCAACGCAGCGTTTAAGTGCACAGTCATCCTCAGTCCATGCATATGTTTTTCCCTCTGTTATAGGCCCAGTCTCTTCTTCTTCGAGCAAGCGCTCAGCGATGAACATCCCTGGGCTAACGAGCGCCTCATCGATTTGTTCAGGACAAGGAGAGATAAGAGAACAAACAGGTTGAGAGGCAACAGAGGTGGTGGTGGTGCAGAGACGGAGAATGAGGCAAGAAGAAGAACAGCAAGAACCACGAATTCAAACAGTCTTTGCCTCCGCCATGTTTTTTTTTTTTTTTTTTTTTTTAGAGCTAAAAGGTCTGCGGTTTGTTCCACCTGCAAATCGCCCTCTGAAGGAGATGTGGATGAAACACCTTGTTATGTGTTAAATGTCAGAGCTGTATCATTAGCAGGCTGCTCACTTGTATGACTGAACAATGATTCACCCGGCTGGAACTGTTCCCGGTGACAACCGAAGTGTAGTATTCGTGTCACATTACCACTGTACCTGTGAGGAGCATTCACGCTGCTGATAAGTTCTTAATGATATCATCTCTCTGTTCATGTGCAGGGGAGCCTCCCGCTGTAACAGTGAGCCGTCTCACTAAGTGACAAACTTAACTTTTTGTTTCAACTGCGAAGAACTTTGTCACGTGATTAGATGAAGTAAAAATGACAACGAGAGCGAGTTGAACTTTGAACTGAAACGGCAGCACAAGTGAGCGTAGTCGGGTCAGAGGTTAGGATACGAGGCATGTAAACAGCAATTTGTCCTGTCAAATCTCTCCTGACTCAAACTTTAATGTGCTTTCACACCGGTAACAGTCTGCAAATACTCACTTCTCTTATCTACTTTGATTACAGGCCCTGTGACCAAGTTTCAGAAGTTTTTACTACAAAGACTTACTTGCATCATCTTTGATTCATGATCAGTTTTAGTGTCTTTTATTCTTTTCTTTTTTAGGAGAATTACCTGTGAATAAATCAAAAACAGGTAAATTATTCTTCTTACCTGAAAATGCACATGGGCTTTTTTCAGCCCTGAGCGGTGTCTGCAGTCTTCCTCTCAAGCTGCACACAGCCCCAACAACCTCCACCAAGAGGTAGAGCAGCACAGCTTGTATGTCGCCTGATGGAAATCAGTCAGTACCGCTCATAAAGCTTAAATATGTGTATGGTGATAACTGAAGGCGACTCAGATGAGTATTTTAACTTTTGGATCAACTCAACAGAGCTTCTCCTGTCTCGATTTTAGGGGGGTTGGATTCAACCAGAAATTGGAAAAGTTTTCCCAAAAAGATTTGAATAGATAATGGTATCAAATATATTACACCCGTAGTGTATGGACAAAAGTAAAAAATAAAGTAAATGACAAGTGCATCCTAAATGATCAGCATTTTTTTCAATCAGGGAATCTCACCACTAAACCCAACCAACTAAATGATTAACACCAAAAATCTCCTACGGATTTATTTTGTCTTATTCCCATTCAGGTGGATGTAAATTAATTTAGTGCTGCACCTTGTTGGAACATGTCAAACCTGATCCTTCCATTATGCCACACACATCCACAAAAAGGGAATTAAATCCTTTGTAAATATCAAACTAAAACCTCCCAGTCACAACAAGGACTCTTCTTGATAGCTGTCTCAGAAGCATAAGCTATCAAATGAGGCGGGTTGCTTGTTTGGGGGTGGCGGAAGGAGGGACTAGGATGAGGGCCAATCCTTCTTAGTGTCAGCGATAAAAATCCATCTGATTGAAATTGCAGGCCATTATGATATGAGAAGTAGAGTGCTAGAGAGACGGGGAGAGACGGGGAGAAAGAGAAAGTGGCTGCACAATTGCTGAGGTGCTCCTTTCTTTTCATTTTCAGATGAAAGCTAATTACGCGGTGTGGCGAGAAGACGGGGCGGCGGGCACGATGCAGGAAACGGGGAGCCGAGGTGGTTAATTGGGGTATGTGATTACACAGGGCTGTAGTTAGAGGGAATTAGGCAACAACACACTCGGCAGCACAGCTCATCATGGGGAGAGTGAAAGGAGCAGGCGATAACACTGATATCCTCTGCACTCAGCAGACCTTGCCCTCAGCAGACGCTCTATGAGGCCTACAGGCTGAGATCTGACTTTTAGATTTGGAATAACACCACGCCAGATTGTTAATTTTTCGGTCTCCATTTTCGGTTACTACCCTGCGCTTCCCACGGTTCGCTCTGCATTGAAAAAGCTTTGCCAGTTCTCACCTTTCCCCCCCTCTTTGGATGTTCTGTTGAGGCTTGAGTTTCTGTGGGTGGTGCACGTTTTCTGACTACTCCTGCTCACGCTGAACGCCCGCTTCTTAATCCTTTTAACTATAAAGGAGTCACTGTTGCTGCAGATGTAAAATGCGCCACTTTCTGTGCACATCATTTGATCTAAATTCTTTACGCTCCTGGAAAAGACCGATGAGACACACAGCAACATTTCCTCTAGGTTGCAACAACTGAACAGTACTAAAACAAATAATACATTCAAATTCTTTGGATCATAAAAAAAAGCAGTGATTAATCTTTATTATGTACTTGAGAAGCAGTGATTGGAGACATTATAATGTCGGTTCTGGCAAGAAAAATCTGAAATTCAATGTTCCAGCTTTAAACGAGTTGATGTTACTATCCTGTTTACATTCGTATGATGATTGAGGGCAGGAACCTCTTTGAAGATCAAATCGGATCTTGTCAACCAGAGGGAAAAAATGGATTCTGCAGCATCCTGATAATAAGTAATATGTGAAGTCATTATAATGACAGGATTTGATTGCAAAGATGCAAATGGTAGCAATTTAGTGTGGTCCTATAGTAATGCATGTTGCGAAATGTTATATACGTTGTCTCTGCAACTTTAGGGGAGCAGCTACGGATTAAACGCCTGCCTTTAAGGCTCTAGTATTCACTTATCAGATCCAAGTTGTTCTACAACCAGTTCAAGACTCAAACCATCAACCTTCCACTTACTAGACAATTCCCGACCCTTGAGGTTTTTACCAAGCTTTGAACGCCATCAAAGCGAACGTTTGTATCAGAGAGCTCACGTAACTACACCTCAACCCGTATATGGTCGAAATCAGCCGAGGATGACCTACAGCATGAACCCTTTCTCACTATGAGCACTATAGATGACATTTCAACGACCTGCACTCCAGATTCCCCAACATTATCTCCATGCTAGATGGTCTTTATTGATCTGCGTGTTATTCAAAGTGTCTCCCTGCATCTCCGTGTAGACCTTTCTCCTTTTATGTTGAAGAACAAAAGGAGCGGCCGTGAAAAGACATTGGTAGGGTGAGTTAAGGGCTGCTACACACTCCGCTACAGAACTAAAGGGAGTGTTCGACTGGGTGTCACCGGTTATAAGCGCCGAAGTTCAGCCGAAGACATATTTATGAGGGTGAAGAGAAGGAATTGTAACAGGAGGAACATCCGTCTTCCTGCCTCTTTATCTCTCCCTTTCAATTGCTTCCTCTGGCATTAGTCAACTCTGGTCAATACAGATCACCTGTGAATGCTTTAGGAAAGGGTCCACACACAAGTGCCTTGAGTTCGCATGAAAGGGATACTGTAAAGCTAGACCAACCCTGAATGCATGGAAACGGAGAAAGAGAGAGAGAGAGAAAGAGAGATAGTGCTATGAACATTTTGCATTGAGATGACAATAGGGGTCTCCAGTGGGTGACAAACAGGCCAGTGGTTCCCAAAGTGGAGTCAAGACCCCTCAAGAATTCTACTGATACATCTGAGAGGTTGCTCGTTTGCACACTTTTCTTTAACCTTTGCTTTGTTAGTGTGAAATACCAGAGAGTTTTACTCCTTTGGGCCTCTAAAAGCTTTTCCTCAATCATATACAGTAAAGCATGTAGAGAGTAGCATGCAGGGAAGTAGCCGAGGCATTAAGATATTGACCATGAACCGAAAGAAATGGTTAATGCTTGCCCTTCCGTCACTACCACCAGTAAGGTGCCCTTTATCTAGGCCCTGAATCCCCAGCTGCATCAGAATCAGACTGTGGTAGTATTGCATAGCTTGTGTCAATGTGCGTAACAGCTCAACAGAACTTCTCTGGACGAATAAAAAACAGTGCGTCCAAAACAACTATACAGTTGTGCAAGTCCGTGCAGCCTAATCCAAAATTATGTATTCACCGTACACCTACCAACATGGCCGCCAGACGATGAGGTTCATTCAGCTGAAACCTCTCCTTTGTCTCTGCAGCTACTGTATACGTGTGATGTTGTGTGATCTTTGCATGAATATGAATTTCGGCCACTCGAGCGCTCTAGTGTCCGGTTCTTGCTGCTCTCCTGTTGTGACTTGGCCACTCCTTTTTTTCCCAGAGGCCCGTTGTGTCCGGTAAGCCCTCTCGAACCAGCCGTGCCGGCCTCTTGTATCAAAGCCGCATCTGCAGAAGAAGTAGCACACATCAAAGGTGGCGAGCCTCCTGAAACGAAAAAAAAAAACGTGTGTTGTCGCCGGACGGCCATTTGCCTTTGAACCTCCCCGCCCCGATCTGCGTGACAAAGCTTCAATTAGCTGACATCAGAACACTCGGAAAACATAGGAAGCGGCGGTTTCCCCCTCCTTCCTTCTCTCATCGTGGGCCTTCTTGATTCACGAGCGCTTTGTTTTTGGTGAATTATTCCTGCCTAGTCAGCTGCTGTTATTGTTAATCAATCACAACCACCCACACGCTGATGAAGGTAACTCACAGATGAGAGCAAACATAGGCAGATTAGACTGAATGTATTAGATGCGTTGGTGGATGTGTGAAAGGGCAGTTTGCATTATGCTTAGGTGCTGCACTTGTGGGTTGAGATTTTAAAAGGGATTTCTTCTTATACTGTTCAGAGTGAGTTTGAAGCTGTGCTTTGCTGCACAGAGCGTTGTGCCACGAGGAAACTCTGCAGCTTTTTGAGGGAGAAGATGCACTTGGGATATACAGCAGGAAGAAAAAACCCATCGGGGAAGAGTATAAGTACAAAATGTTACTAAGCATTTGTTGTAAAGCATAGAGAGATAGTGGAGGATGTTGTAGCTACTGTGTATGGAGAAAATATGGTAAAATGGTCCCTAAAAATGTATATAAATTACATTTCTCAGGGAGGAAACTGCTTTGAGAAAACATTTGTAATAATCTTTATGAGACATGGCCTGTGATCTGAAAGGCATTAACAGCAAAGCGCTTTCAGTAGGAGACTTCTTCAGCTCAGCTGTTACAGGGTGCGCTACAGTCGTTCCTGCCAGCTGCCATCACCCTGCACGTCTCTTTGACTGCGCACCTCGGCCTTTTAATCACAGACCTGTGACATCTGTCATATATATCAGGTTAATCTGATATTTCAAGGTTTAGTCTATATATATGCACCTAACTGCACTGATGTACAGCCACGACCATTGTGCAGTGTATATTCAGCACACAGTATTGGCCTATTTTTAGTCTGTATTTTCCTCTATTATCTATACTAATTTTTCATTTTAATACTTAATTTAGTCTGTTTAATTATTGTCCATCTAAGGAACTTGTCATTAGTAAGCAGGAAAATGGAAGAAAATTGGGTTTTGGTTGAGATTTCAAAGCATTAAAAATAAACTTTGAACAGAACTGTGGTGCACTGTGGGATACATGTGGGCTCGCGGTGTCATGAGATGAACAGCCACTAGATGTCACTCTAAGATGTGATAAAAATCTAGAGCTCGGCCTGCTGTGCATATGTTGCCTCCACAATCAAGGTAGTTTAGGAAAAAACATTCAATAGAGGCATGTTTAATGTAAAGCATTAAATACTGCTGATGTAAAAGAAGTACTGAAATGAAAGCACATGAATTAAGACAAATATTTTTCTGTTTTCTTAATGTTAGTTCTATTTAGTCTGCTGTTTTTGACATTTGAGCTTGAATGACATTTGGCATGGAAACTTTATAAATCTCAATTAGCTCCAAAATATGTTAAAAAAAAAAAAAGAATACTGTAAATTTTTTCATCATCATTATTTAACATTAAAAATTCTGAAGGAAAGAAAACAATCTGTTGTTGTTGCAACAGTCCCAGATGCACAGTTTGAGGTTTCATTTTTAGCTGCTGGTCAATATGAAAAATAAATAAATAAAACTGTCACTCTCGAAACGGTGGACGTCTCATTTTTGGATCAACAGTCATTTAGTGTTGGCTACTATAATAAATGGCTATAAAAGCAGATGCCTTTGTTATCCATTTTTACTCCGAACCACCTAGCGCTCACAGTGAGCCACCTCTCCTCAACAGATTGCCATTCAAGCTAATTTATGCAGGGTAACCTTTTGTAAAATGTCCATATGCTTGATATGCCTCCCTTCACACAGGCGTGTGCTAAGCAGCTCACTGTAAACACAGATGGACCAAACTGCTGCAGAAATTGAGGTGAACATCTGTATGGAAGCGATCTAATGTACGCTATTGCCATTATATTGCTGTCCCATATGGAAACAATTCTGTGAGTGTGTATGAAATCGAAGGCGTGCACAGCGTGCGCCAACGCAAATGCATGGGACAGGGAATTGCTACTCGCTTGTGCATGCATTAAAAAAAGTAGCATTCAATTGCAGTATTTAGAAAAATTTATCTTTACAGCTCAGTCATAAAAAATGCATGGTTAACATTTGGAATTTTGTTTAATCTCTATCATGTTTTCACTTTTAATATCTAAATCTATATTAACGTGGAGGATTGTCTTTGCTTTGGATGAGGAGGGACTACTTTGTGTCTCAGCACAGACAGAAAATGATGACTGAGTTCAAACATCCTCGCCTCAGAAAGCTGACTCAAGGCGTACAAAGGCCACTGATGAGGTAAACGAGTTTCCCTCTCCCATATAATCTCCTTGTTTTGCTGCCATTCGGAAAAAGACATTGAGGGGCTCTTTACCTCCTGCATTCACACTTTTTTTTTTTACCTCTAAATGAGGACAGGACTCCTGTTATTATAATGTGGCCTGAAAATTATTAGGCAACAGATTGCCGGCTATCAGGAGACGCTGGGCTACTGTGAATGGCAGGTATGGTATTATCTCAGCCTTTTCAAGGAGCTGCAGGTTTCAAACTGCCAGCTAATGATTGAATTAATTCGACAAAGGCAAATGACGTTTCTCTGTTTCAATGGCAGCCTCGCTAGGAAGACTTAAAGAGCAGTTCTTCAGGTGCCATGTCATCTTGGGGAAAGAATGGTGGGTAAATAAAACAAAAAGGAACAAGGCGTTAACAATTTAAATAGGCATTAGTAAGTCATAACCCTTGGAGCACGTCTCTCATTCCACCTCCCGCAATCCATGTTTAGGATTCACCGGATTTAATATAATAAATGCACTGTTTATAAATTTAGATAAACCCATGTGACATTTAAGTGTAATTCTCATTTAAATGGGACACTTTGCCTCCAAGTAAGCGAATGTGTTAGAAAAACATGAAATCTGCATTCTATTACACACACCGAGTGTGTTTTACATAATTTCACTGACTGTCTGAGAAAATGAATAAACAAAGAATTATGTAAAATGTTGTGATCTGAATGACTGAAATAATGCACATGATTAAGAAGTGTGTGTGTAAGGGGGTGGTGAGCTGGCGCTGGCTCTGTTCAGACATATTTTATTACCATTTTCCACTTGCTTCCACCAACCAAACACTGTTTATTGCACTCTAAGTCAAAATGGTGAAGATTCATGTCACTTTGTATTTATTTATTTTAATTTTTCCACAATTAAAGTTTGCTGGGGTTATCTGCAGACAAATTATGGCTCACTTTAACATAATGTTGCACCTTATTTTGAAGGTACAAAGCTTAAATCAGTGGCTTGATTTTCTCATATTCTGAAGTGGTACACAAACAAATATTGTTCCATGTACTCGGCCGCATTAGCGTTTTTCTCTCTGAAAATCGTGCGCTACCTGTGTAAGTCCTCTGCGGCAGCTGGAGTCGAGCTGAACTTGTTGTGCTACATCAAGGCGATATCCAAAACAAGATGATTGAACTTTGGCACTGGCCCCGCTGCTGTTTTTAATGGTGATGCATGGATTTTCTTTATCACGCTGCCAAGGGACTCACATTAGCATGCCATTTAGAACCTGCATTCTTGCCTGAAATAACACTTATTGCATAATATCCCGATGAACAAGCTCCGGTAATACGCCACAATTAAGCTGGAAAGCGTTTTGCATCTGCCAACCCTCCACTAGCCATGATTATTTGGCAGTAAGTACACAAAGGGTTATGGGCAGTCGTTTGATGGACACACAGGCCTTTTGATTTTTAATTGTAATTGTAATCCTCTCCACTTGAGGACTTGGAAATGCATCGTTTGAACCCCCCCTCTCCACACACATACACCCCCCCCCACCCCTTCCTCCTCCTGTGGTTGGAGATGTGGAGTATTCAGCGGCTGCCCACTTCTCGCCGGCGTGTAGCATTAAAAGGTGTAATCCCACTGAAATGTAAATCACAGTTCTTGAAAACAAATTACGCACAAAGATAACAGGGCCAGTGCTCTATCAATAAGGCATCAGAAAGGGCCCTGAGCAGCTTCTCCATGTGTGTGTGTTTGTGTGTGTGTGTGTGTGTTTGTCTGTGTTTTTTTTAATATATATATTTCAGGGGGACCAAATTGCAGCAGGCCTGTTATCAGGGGGTAATGGTGAGCTGTCAACCAAGCCAGGTTGATTACAAGGTTATAGTAAACAATCCTGTCTAACTGCTGTGGACAGACTGAAGGAGGGGGCAGACGAGAAGCGCACATCACATTCATCAAGCAGATTTAAACCAACGCTCAGGGGGTTCGATGGTTGCCATCAACCGGCTCCCCCGCGTCTCTCTAACTCATGATAATTGCACCTATTTCTGCTTCTACCTCTGGTCATTTCTCTCAGCAGACCTTCACTTAGTTATCCCATCTCTCCATCAAGCTGCTTGTAATATTAGCAGAGATGAATTTTTTTTTTTACGAAAAAGCGACCGTCAATTTGCCTGCTGACAGGATGTTGAATATCGGGGGAAAGCTCCATCTGGAAATAGCGGTAAAACCCTGACGAGACAGAGAGGTGTAAACGGGCGGTAAGTGATAGGTACGCTGAGTGAAAGGAACTCTGGGAAATTGTGTCATCTGTTGGAACACTGATTGAATTGATATCTCATTCGGGTCAACATTTATTTTGCAGAAGTCATAGATACATATGATATACCTGCAAGATTCATTTTCCCTGTTTGAAACACAGCTTTCATACACGTCTTCTCTTCAAATCTGTCACACCACTTTCCACAGGTTTGTGTGTGTGTGTGTGTGTGTGAGAGAGAGTTTGCAATACAGGGCAAGTGTGTATTTAAGGGGAGCACCAGCCGTGGCCTCTGCTCTGGCATTTCTGACTTCAACAGTGCCATTATGGAGCTCAATCAGCTCCTTGTTAGCGCCAAAGTCGTTCAATTAAAGGGAGCTGGAGAAACAAATTTGCTACAAATCGAGCTCGTTGATGTCCTGTGAAGTTAAGAGAGGGGTGACGAGAGAGAGAGAGCGGGAGAGAGAGGTCGGGAGGGCGGGGCAGTGGGAAGGTTGCGGGCGGCGAGGATTCATTTCGGTGAGGTTTGCCCCCTCCTTCTCTGTCCCGAGTCGGAGTCGCGATAGTAAAGATACACGGGGCTGCCAGGGGGAAGAGGCCAGGCTTTCTTGGGCCTTCTCCATTAAAAAAGGGGGGTGGGTGGAAACAATCGGCTCTGTTGTTCAGGCCGGAAAAGTGATGAGGTTGCAAATGGAATCCCGCAGAGGGAAACAAAAGATGAGGAGACTGTTTTAGTGCAACCGGACTCTCGGGTAGGTGCCCCTCTTGGACACGTTAATTGATCTCATTTGTTACCTATACCTGCCCGATCAAGCTGCTATCATTGCCGGGCAGAAGAGAGGGGGGGGCGGCTGAGCCTTACACGGGCCTGCGGTGTCATGTCCTGTTAGGATACAGGAAGAGAGGAAAGAAACGATAAATGAAGTCGTGCCAAAGGAAGCTAAAGAATGGACGGAGCGCGAAGAAAGCAGAGGAGGTAAAGAAGGGAGGAGGGTGATGCAAGAGGAAGGAGAGTGCAGTAAAAGTGAGACACAGCGGAGAGAGCAGAGGGCAGCCTCTCCTGCCACTCCTGCGCTCTAGTCTTACAGGCTTCATTTCACCGCGGCTCTGATGGGCCCTGAAACAAGACACCCCCAAATATCCCAATTACACCTGCACTTCTTGTCCTTTTGTAATGGGAATTTTTTTTTTTTTTTTTTTCTCTCCCCTCCCTGAATCTTGGCGCACACAAAGTGGACAATTGTGCAGCGTGGAGCTGAGACGACCTGCTCAAACATCCATGTCTGTTTTACTGGAGGCGGGCGGATCGGATGTGCTTTTAATGGCCCTAATTGGACACTGTATTAGTCTGCAGTTATGTAAACTGTATGTCTACCTTCGACAGTCACTGGGCTTTGCACGGGGGAGCATTTTAATACACGTTTCATACGTTTTGAGGGTAAATTCCCTGACGCCTTTTTGTGTGATCTCAATGCTGAACATCCTATTGGTTAGACAGGAGAGTTGCAATCAAAAAAACACGAGGGAGTGAAAATTAAAGCTCCGAAGGTTCAAATAATTGAGGAATAATGGAAAATTTTCACATACAAATGTACATTTTCGCACTGCAATGGTCCATTTGTAGCGCCATTTGTATTCGTTCCACATTCCTGTTCCTTCTGCATTGCTATTTGTGTTCAGTTCAACCTTTTTCATTACCCAATGAGTGATGTACTGACTATGCACATGCCAAGGAGGCAGAGAGAGTCTCTGAGGACTTTGCCCCCCTGTGTTTTTGTGAGCTGATTTGCTCCCTTTGGTTGAGCGATGATGTGCGTATCCTCTTGCCCTCAGCGAGACAAAGTGCAAGTTTGTTTGTTCAAGGTCTCTGAAAAGTGAGCGTGCGATCTCTAGCTGTGCTCTTTTGTCTCAGCGTGTCTTTTGCAACTTCGCCACCACCACCCCACCCCCCCTTCCTCCTGCCGGCATGTCTTCCGAGCTGGCATGGCAGGGTGAGAGCTCTCCAAGCTGCCCGCAGCTTCTCATGCATCCTGCTTGGCTGTCACAAGACGAGATGGGCGCCATTCAACCCAATTAGTGAAATCCACTCTGATGTTGCGAAGAGGGGGGAAAAAAAAAAAAAAAAGAAAGAAATCACATTTTTATTTCGCCCCCTGTCCGTCATCTGCCAATTTCACTGGAAGTAAGAGAGTGGCACCAATTAATGACCGTGGGCCGGAGGCGGCACCAGCACTGGCACTGGAACAGCATGTTTCAAGCGTCGGGTGGCATCATGCAAGGCCTGCTTCTCTACCGACGCTAAAGCAAATGAAATGAGACTAATAGGGAGCTCATTTCCAGCCGCTGATTAAAAGGCCTGGGAGCTCCTGAGGCATCGCCCATGTCCAGGTCTAGGCCTGGCATCACGGGGCCTTCACATTGCTCCTGTAATGTCATTTTGGACATCAGCACGTCTGTCTCCCTGAGGTCATCCTTCTTCAGACTCTCATTTTTGTTTGTTCTGCAGCAAAGGCGGGCTCGGAAATCTACACTTTCCTTTGGGGTGTTAATTAAGGGGAGCATCCAAAATTAATCAGCAAATTCACTAGGGCGAAGGGCGATGTGTCTGAAGGCCTGGAAACAAAGTCCGTGAAACGCCCGCGGAGAAAGGAGCCCTCGGCTATGGCCAGGCAGAAAAACAAGCGCACAGACGGCGATCTGACACAAAAATTCATGTAAGTATAAAATTTTACACTCATTTTCCCTGTCAGCTTGTCACAATGAATTATAAAGGTTGATTCGCTTATCTGGCTAAGGGAGATCACACACGCCCGGTCATCTGAACACCATCATATGGTCAGTGTCTACTGGTGGAGGCCCGTGCTAACCGCCGAGCTAAGGTTACATCGGCGGGACCACAGGAGAGGGCCCGGCCGCTTGTTCCCGCTCGTTCGCTGCCCGTGAGTCTCAGACGAGAGTCGAGTTTGAAAATGGTGCGGCAGTTACGAATTCAAACCGCTCCTTTTGTTTCGGGTTTCTACTTTCAGGAAAGAATTTTTCTTTTGCAAGGTTCAGCCACTTCCTTTTCTCCTTTCATTCACCTTATCGCCACTTTCATTACGCAAGCATACTTAGATAACTCTCCATTTTTGTCTTTCAATTTATCTTTGGAGTTTTTTTTTTTTTTTTTGCCACATTCTCTAATTAGCACAGTGCCTGCAGGCTATTTGTGACCTTTCCATATGTAAATAGATGGATGCTTCCCTCCCTCTCCCCTCTTTCTCTCCCCTCTTTTCTCTCTCTCTCTGACTTGCAGTGACAGGATGGGTGCAGTCGGAGTGAGCCAGTGCTCATCTGTGGATGGATGACACCACTCAAGGCATGTTTGGCAGCGGCCGCGGCGATATCGGGGGAGCGAGGTGTTCGGGAGCACGGTGATTGACAGCTGCCAGGTGTGACACTGCCAGCCTGACAGTGTGTAGCAACTGTCTCCTGTCACTTCCCCTCTCCTCACCGGCCCTTTGCGACCGAGGCGCTGCGTCACTCGCGCCGTCCTTTAAGCCCCCCCTCGCCCAGGGTGCTTCGAGCGTCTGTGCAGCTGGAGTGCACTAACTGCGGAGTGCACTTCGGAGAGAGGCCTCGCTCACCAGCTATAGTTTCTTGATCTTGGACTGAAGTTTGTTTTATACTTTGGAGTAGTTATTTTTTATCAAGTTGATATTGACTAGTGGTGGGAACAAACCTGAGTCAGCCTCAAAGCACTGGCACTGACAAATCCCAACTGATCAAACGCAATAAAGTTTGTGAAAACAGCAGCAGAACTAAACGTATTTACTGCAGAACTTTTGTACAGTTTTGAAATCACACTGTTGCATGATCAATACTTTTTGACACTTTTTTAAGTTTATTTTTCTCACAATATTTTTCACTTTCTACATTTTTGCATTAAAATACTTTTTTGCAAAACTCTTTAAATATTGCAACTGAGCATCCCGGACCGGCTGCGGCTAAAACGCCAGATGGTCGAAATGCACATACGTTCTATGTCCAAGTAAAGACCAACAAGCCATTTTCACACCATGAACCTGTTTATATGGTCTTGTTATATTGAAACCGGGTTGGAACTGCCACTGTGAAGTTTTCCTTTTCGTTTTTTTTTTCTTTTTCAAAAATGCTCTGCTGCACCACATGGCACGAGAACACTGATTTGCCCGGCTGAACGACTTCCTCTCACCGACCAGCTTTTTGCTGACAATTTTCACACGCTCACTTTGCCAAATGGCTTCCAGCGAAGGTGCAGCGAAAACACAAATACAGTGCGATGTTCAACAATGACCCCACTGAGGCCAAACGGTTGACTTTTTATGTGTAGAGGACTGGAAAAAAAAAAAGGATGCCCAAGGAAAAAAGAATGACGCTTTGAAAACCAGCAGTAGCATAAATTTATCATCAAACAATGTTAAAAGTTTGTTTCAACAGTTTGTTTCATTGCTTTATAAATCAAGAGCTCTCCTTTCATATGCATATTTTCTTTTTTTTTCTAACAGATGATATTTTTATTGTGCGTCCAGTGCAGCTGGGTGAATGAATTGGGTTACATGGAAAAACATATGAAAGGACGTTGAGAGTAGCCAACGCTGGCGGAGGCCACCGCTGAGTTTCGGGGGTGAATATTAACAATTCCTTCTCACTGCTGAAGTCAAGTTACATGCAAGTTAATGTGATTCAGCCATAAAACCGGTGTCAGGACCCCGGTTTGAATAACGGCCTCTCTGGCTATTCACCAGGCTCTGCTCACAGAGACAACTTTGAGAAACAATATGAAAAGAATACATGTGAAGTTGGTGAGACTTCCTGGCTGCCGAAGAACTTTTCTCGACGCCAGAAATGGAATATGCTGCCGGTATGAATCCCAATATGGATTCTTATTCCTCAGAGACAATCCAAAGTGTTTTTACTCACATTAGCATATATTACAGGAAAAGCGGCTAGATTGCCAAACTAGATCACTTTAAAATACAAATGCATACAGCGAGTACGAAAGTGAACCCAGTTATTATGGCATGCTAATTGATGATAATCTTTTGTGCCAGTTCACCACTTAGAAATGGGTGATCTCTGACCTGCGCCGGCGATAAATATAGATACGGAGCAGGAGAGGCAGCCGATAAACACAGATGAGTGCACGTATGCACGGCAAATAACTTAGGAGAGTTGTCATCTCCTGTGCACACACGCCGCTCCACTGACGAGACAAGATACAGCAAGTAAATAAAGCTGAAATATATGCCACATAATTGTTTTACCCAGGCATTACATTTAATGCATGAATAATGTCTACAAATGGCAGGTCTCTTCCTTTCATTTTCCAGAGAGAAGTGTATTTACGGACTGCCGGTGGTCCCTGGAGGCCCCCCCCTCCCTCTCAGCAGTATTTAATACCTCTAAAGTGCATAATTGCTGATCAGAGAGTCTGCGATGCTCTGTTTGGTGTGTAAAGGACTTCTTTCAACAAGGAGTGCAGAAGAGAAGGGGGAAGGAATGCTACACCTCTGGTATCATGTGCCATATTTGTTCACAGGGTCTGGTAGGAGCAGGGACAAACACAACGGCAGAGTGGCTGTCTCAATAGCTGGGCCGGTGTCTCTTTACCGGGGTCTTTTTTGTTGTGAGAGAGTGGGCTTGGTTGTCGCGTAGCACCGGCTAACCATCGGGCGCACAGAAAGCCACTTAATAAGTAAAGGCTCACAGTGTGATTCTGATCTGGCATGGTGACCTCTGGAGAGGCACACCCACAGGCTCTCTGTGTCCCTTGGTGTCCATGTCCCCCCCAACCACAATGGGTGGCAGGGACGTGACATCAACATTACCCCCCCCGCCTCCCGCCCGCCGCCCACAACCCTCCACACTAACCGAGCACCTGCTCAGCCGCCAACAACCACCACCGCAACCTCCCCCACCCACTAACCCCCAGAGTGGTGTCCCCAGCCAGGGCCACCGCACATTCCAGCCCGACACTGATGCGAGGTGACCGGACTGGCCGGTTCACACGGCCCCTCCAGTGGCGCTGGGGCCGCAGCCAGTCGCATGCAGACAGCTGGAGGAGACGAGAGAGGAGGAGGAGGAGGAGGAGGAGGTGGAGGATGCAGGGTACAAACAGCCATAAGAGAGAACAAGTGGAGTTAAAGTTGGCAGGTTCAGCAGAGCAGCTGAATGTCAGTAAGAGGAGCCAAAGCATTGCCTGAAAGTGAACAGAAAACTTGTTGAAGTGATAATCCACGGGGCTCATGTGTTTTTATTTCAGTGCTATCCTTTAAGGTTAAATTAGCAACACATTTCTCAGATTAGCCGAATGTGTTCCCTTGGATCTTTTTATTTTTTTATTTTGGATATTGGAAGTTAAAATATCTGCTGCAGGAAACCCATTAATTCTAGGTGTTTTTAAGGAAAGACGTAGCTGGAAGTGAGCACTGATAACAACACAAAAAACTGTAAAAGCTTTTTCGAATTTGCTATTAACTGGATACATTATGTTTTACTGCACTTATGTTTTAATTGTTACTGCCAAGGGACTCCACAATTACTCCGGTACAGTACAAAATAGTGACATTTATGTTTAATATTGCACATGGTCCATTACAAATAAAATAAATAAATAAAATGAACAATATCTATGGCTAAAGTTAGTGTCATTTTTAAGAAGACAAGACCTTTTTTTTTTGATACAGTTTTATTTCAAGTTACCAAGTTTGTTTCTTCACTTTACTGTTGAATAAAGTCAGTTAAAAATTTTGCTTACTTCTCCTGATGTCAGGCTAAAATATAAAACTTTCAACTCCAACAGCATCATGAATCGATTACAGGTTTAATCAGACAGACAAACAAAAAACAGTTCTCATAATTAATAATTCTAATTTCAAAGCTAAAGACAAAGCTTTATCTGTGCCCTCAAAATTAAATTAAAATGTCAAACTTTAAACCCTTCTTCTTTGTCCACTCCGGAAGAGAGAGAGAGAGAGAGGGAGGGAGAAAACCCCAGAAACAACAGGAGACAAGGGACGACACTCTTATTTATTGCAAGTGATTCACTTGAATCTTAAAAACATGATGGTATTGTTGGCCTCTGCGTCACTGTTGAATAAAGAGCTGTTGACTGAAGAGGATAATCTTGAGAAGAGGATGAAACATTGAGAATGCGACGCGCTAAAGTAGCGCTTTGCACATGCTTTGTTTTAATGGTTCACTTTAACGTTTTCAATCAGCGGGTCTTTTCATTGTTTACGGAAAACCTCCTGTGTTCACGTTTCATCTCCTTACATGGAAAAACAAATTATTAATTGTAATTTTTTTTACTTACTCGAACAGGACAATGACCAATTTATTGTAATGTTTGAATAATTACTAACTAATTAAGAATAATGGTGATACAAAAGAAATGCAAGATCTGTGTCTTAATTAAATATAACTGCTCTCAGGCAAATTCTGTCACCCCACAAATATTTCACTCCTTCTTCTCAGATGCAGAGATTGGTGGCTTGTGCTGTCAGGAAAGTGTTAATTAATGAAAGACAAACCTTCAGCTTGGTGAACATATGCAGGCATAACCCCGGCTCTTGCACTTAGGCAGCCACTTACACACACACACACACACACACACACACACAAAACCTTATTAGCCACCGTCCTTATGTGGGATCACTGTTTGTCATGAGCCGTTGCTCCACTTTTTTTTTTTCTAAAGGAGGAAGAGAATGAAAGAGAGAGAGAGAGGCCTGAAATAATTTGTTTAATTTGGAGCAGCTCCCAACTCAGCAGGTGAGAGGACGGGGGAGACAGAGTGTGTTTGAGTGTGTGTGTGTGTGTGTAGGTCTTTTTGTGTGCGGGTCTTCATATCATACAGAGGACTGTGTGTGTGTGTGTG
>NW_019525183.1:1802632-1804408 GCF_002814215.2 Seriola lalandi dorsalis | reverse complement strand
CCCAACTCCTAATTATCTCTGAATAGCAATTTTATTGAACCCTAATTTGTGGTAATGAATTGTGATAGGTGGCAAGGCAGAGGGAAAGAAAAGAAAAACTTCACCCCCCCCACCCCTCCACTGAACACACACATGCACACACACCTCCCTTTGTTAATTGTTAGGGCGCTCTCAGCCAGATAATCAGTGTTGTTCTTTGTATTTGACCCTTGCTGACCAGATAAGATGTTCATATGAAGTCCAATTCAGGTGCAGTTACATAAGAACAAATGGAAGTGAGGCACCGGGTGAGTCAGTTTGCCTGCAAAACGGTGGTGGGGGGGGCAAACTAAGCGTGACCTTGTGAAAATCTAGTGGTGTAATTTTACAAATTCTGATGCTTAATACCTTTTTAGGTCTGGAATTCGCTCCACAGCTGTCACTACTAAATGCCTTTTTCCTGCAGATGGATGACAACCTGCAACCGACCAAAAAAAAAAAAACCCCCCCAAAAAAACCCACCAATGTGTCGCTTTCTCAGTTAAGGGCACTCTGGGTCTGGATCTGTCTTTTGGCAGCGCTCGATCACTTGAAAGGCGGCGAGTGAAGCGGTTGAAGGGCACTCGAGCTGCGGCTGCAGCCGAGAGACGAGGCGGTGATTCAGCCGGCAGGGACCGCTGCAACAGGACTCTCCTCTGCGGAGCGTCGTCGTCGGAAACAAGAGTTCTCATCAGACAGGCCGGGGTCACGGAGTCAAACCAGCGGGCCCCGATACAAATGAGGCTCTCTGTCTGTCTTATCACTCTTTTCTCTCAAGGGGGAACAACGTGGCCGGGCGTATGAATATCCAAGGGATGTGCAGTAATTTTAACGGCCTTGTTTGAATATCTGCAGTTTAAACATGCCATGAAGATTGATTTACAAGAATTATAGAGGGAATTGCAGAATTCATTTGGTCCCTATGCATTTATGATCTTATTTAAATAAGACATTGTTAAATGTGATTTTGTTTGAAGGAGTTCATTTAAAGTTATTGCATTTTTTAAAAACTTTTTCTTGCGGTCCGTGTCAAGCCGTCTCAAGTTGAGGCATCACAGCTGAACTAGGTCTTGATGGACTTTGTAAAAAAATCCTTCCAGTCAGACAAATTTGCAGCATTTGAACTTTCTTGAGTCTTGTGCAGCTGAAAACTTCTCATATCTAAGATTTTTTTAACTGTGATTTTAACCTACATTGCATTTGCATGCTGCACATACATATTTGCAAATGAAGGCCACGAAAGCACCTCTTTACCCCCCCCCCCCCCCAGCCAGTTAATCCAGCCGTATTTAACGCCACTTTCAAAATTTCCTAACAGGAAATTAGCAGCACAAACTGTGACTCCAACCTATTCCCGCTGCACTGACTTCATTCCAGTGAGCTATTTGCAAACCATCTCCAAGAACATTATCTCCAGCTATATGATATTTGAAAGCAAAATAATGAAAACGGGATAATGTGGGGGGGGGGCTTTTAGATCGCTAAAAATCCTATAATTTCAACGCTATCTTTGTTTCTCTCCCTCTCTTTCCCTTACATACCCTGAGTGAACAAAGCCCCGCCGTCACCAACTTTCTCCTCATGATTGGAGGGATCTCCAGCCTATATCTGCTCATACAAACACTGTTTGCTCTGGGCTTCCTGACTGTGGACTTACATTACAATGTGTAGATTTAGAGATTGGGAGACTAAAGTCGCCAGGCTTTTCAGTTGGATAAGGGCTTCCTCCCTCTCTCTCTCTCTCTCTCTCAGCCCCCC
>NW_019525183.1:1797951-1802612 GCF_002814215.2 Seriola lalandi dorsalis | reverse complement strand
CCTGCCTTCCTTCTCCAGCCCTCTGTCTGTCACACTGTCGTCCAATACCAGATGGTAGGCGTTCAGCACGGACACCAGCACCACTAAGCTAAAACACCTGATTACAATTCACCAATACAATTCAAATATCATGGGCAGGCTTAAGGATAATACCTCTGTAACAATATCATTTATTTTTTTCCCTGTTCCCTTTATCCTTGTTTTACTGGGAGAGGAGACTGCAAAGCCCCTTCTCAAACAGATAAAAGAAAAGATAACCTTTTTTTTTTCCTTCTCTGTCCTCTTCCTCTGTTCCTGTGGGGATTATACACCCCCCCCACCCCCCAGTGATCTGATGCGTTTTCATAAAGTGCCAATAAAAATAAAAGCGATCAGAATAATATTTTAACAGCACTTTGCTTGACTTTAACTCGATATTTTAGGGAAATAAGCATACACAAATAATTGAGGGGAAAATATTTATAGGATGTAAATTGTGCCCTGGTTGACATTTTGGAGCCATGACAATAATGAATGAAAATTTTATGCCAAATTCATATTTATGCTGTTTATTCATATTTGACGAATATATTCAACTGCTGCACAGTCATACATATACATTGTGTTCTTGTAAATGCATGAAGCACACTAATAATTAAGCTTCACATTAGTGGTGACATATTAGATGAACCTAAGGGCAGTTTTGCTTAACGTAAAATAATAATAAATACATTGTATTATAGTTTAAGATTCTCATTATTGTAATTTTTTACATAATAATCTGATCTAACCTTTGATTAGACACAACACAACCTGACCTGATGGAAATGCACATTATGAGAATGTTTTATTCAAAAGTAATAGTCCGTGTTTGTATTCCTACAAATTCAGGCAAAAATACCACTCAACTGAAAATAATTTATTTTATTTTATTTACTTTAAATGCTGAGGTGGATCCTTCCTTTAATTAATCATTTCCATGTGTTTCATGATCTTCTTTATTCTATATGAAATTATTCATTATTTTCTCTTGCGTCCTGTCATCTGCAGTGCAATGGCTTTTCATTGACAAAATGATTTGTGATTCATGTGCTAATAATGTTGCTTCTCTGGCGTTTCAGTGCAAATCAGGTGTGTTGGAATCCATCTTGACTCATACAATAACAAATACATTAAATTCAATTTAATACATAAAAACGATACAGAATTGTGTAAGTTTCCCGCTGTTATGATAAGTATTTCAAAATAAGAGTATTTTACAATGTAGCATATTGAAGCTATTGAATTATAATGTAGAGTTTTACTAGCCACATTTGCATCTAAGTCATCCTGCATGAGTGACTGTGTTTATCTTCAACACATTTTTGAGGACCAAAATTCAAATACATAAACTACAATATCCAAACAAATATCATGTTAAAGTTTTTATTGTTCCTCTTTGGGGGGTGGGGGGGTCGTCACCATTTCCAAAAGTAATAATATAGCCAGTTCTCATGCACGCAACACGGAGAAGCAGAACTCCTCTGGAGCAGATGTGGTGGACGATAAACGTGCTTTAATGTGTTGAACAGACTTCCCTCTCATTTAGGGTTCACGTGAGTTTACGCTGTATGAGGCGAGCATCACTGTGAGCACTTTACTTTAAATGAGGACAGGGTGTTTAACCACAAATATAAAAAGTCATTAAATTTCTCATATATATTTTGCTTTATGATTACTACAGGAGATAATATGAGTTTATGTTCCATCACATCAGTGGATATAAGCAGTAAAAATGTGATTACTCTGCTACAAAACACTGGAAATTATTAATTATATATTTATTTATTTTTTTAATATTTTTTTTATGTATATTTTTTTGGTCTAAACTACATGGATGGAATTCTAAAACGTCAAGGATAACCCTTTAAAACTGTAACCTCACTGCAGACCCGAGTTTAAACACAACATTTTAAAAAATACACATAATGAGATCAGGATCGACGCGGCCTAAAACTTTTTAATGACTTTTTCGCTTGAAGGAAACACTCTACTACTCTAGGTGTGAAGTAACTACTCAATATGCACACACTTCCTCACAACACTTAACTTGCACGTGTCGCCGGTGTAATGCGAGAACCTCGTATCTCCAAAGCGAAAAAAACATTTTTCAGCTCGACCCCGACACAACATGCGTGTTTTTAATGTTGTCCAGCTGGTTTGGAAAGTGTTACATGAGGGGTTGTAGGAAAATTGTAGGAAATTTTTTTTATTTTTTTTTATGAACTGCAAGAGAGAAAGCAAGCGGTTGCTCACTGTTTGGAGGCGAGTATGTTGTTCTTCCACGGCCAGAGTGTGTGTGTGTGTGTGTGTGTGTGTGTGTGTTTGTGTTTTTTTCTCTCAGAGTGTGATCTCTGGTGTGGGCAGAGGTGCGTCTAGCCGCCCACACCACTGGCACTCCTGCCCATGTAGCACCCATAACGCCGAGCCATTAGTGGCATGGCAGTCTACCCACATCTCAACCACCTTCATTAGTCATTCAGCTCCTTATTTTTGTTTGGTTTCCCCTCTGGCTCCTAATTAATGCTTAATCGAAACTGCTGAACTGAGCTGGTAGAAAATTCATGAATATTAAAATCGACCCTGACGTTTTTTCTCGCTTTCTCCTCTTTTTTTTTCTGTTTTTTTTTTTTTTTTTTGGCTTGTCTACAGTAATAGCCAGGCGCCATTTATTTTTGTTGCTGTCAGAGATTTAAGGCGTCATGTTTCTTTTCCCACTTTTCAATGGAGGATAGCAGGCAACAGAGTCGTATTTTGCCAATTTGAAGTGAACTGAGAGTTTGTCGTGTGACTTTGATGTTTTTCTTTTTTTTCTTTTTTGCACTTCGAGGGCACTTGAATGTAGCTTTCCCTTTGGATCGGGCCTGTAAGTGAAGCAAACCCGGGTTTGAGACCCTCAAGGTCGCAGAGGACATAAACAGATAAACACTGTAAACGCCATGAAGTCAAATCCCTTGATGCTTTTTTGGATAATTCCTCTTTGCACACAGGAAACTTGTTAAAGAAGTTTAGTTTCAGATCGAATCCTGTTAAATAGATTTCTATCGACCTGTGCTGACAGGGCTGTTTGCACACGGGAAGCTCTCTGACATCCCGCAACCCAGTATTTGCTTTTATATGTTTTAAACTGCAGGCTCAGCATCACTTCTTTTATATGACCAAGGTTTGCTAAGTTCATCTCCTCAAATATTAGTTTCTGGATTAATCAGGTTTTCAAAGAATAATACTTCACGTGATGAAAAAAGGGGATGTTTTAATATTTGATATCATATTTGAAAAGTTACAATGAAGTTTGTTTGGGGGGAAATGTAGGGAAGAGGAGTCCCTTGTTTACCCCAAAGTTTAAAACTGTGATGAGGTTTTTATTCATAAGTGATAAACTTTATAGTGATGCTGATTTGCAGCGATGCATACAGTACATGGAATCCTGATTTTTGAAGGAAATTTACAAATTAGATGCATCAACAAATTCACAATTATCCACTTATTCATGCAGCTTACAGAGGATCACTTCTAAATGTGTTTTCTTGTTACCTCTAATGGGACATGATTATTAATGTTTCCTTGGAGGATGCCCTGTCAACTCTCTTCGAGGGGAGTGAGTTTGTGTGCAGAAAATCATTTAAAAATATACACTAACCACTGCTGTTTATCATATTTTATTAAAAAAAAATAAAAAATCGGAATCTCAAATGAATTTATTCAACTTTCATTATTCAAAAGCTTTCACAAGACATACTAACTGTATATAATAATATATGATTGTGAAAAGTGCTTCCCACAACAACACAATCATGTTGCTCTTTGTAGAAAAATAAACATATGTCTATATTTGTTCTGACTAAATTGATGGTGGCATTGCAGGCAAACCAAATTGAAATCTTAGTGACAATTTCTCTGAAGTTACTCAAATACAATTTGACTTCTGACAAGGGGATGCAATTTATAAAACAGAACATGCCATCAGTGGAACCCGGCATTTGCATAATGAGGATACTTCCATTTCCGCCAGCAATGTTTTTGACAGCCTCTAACTAAAAGCCGCGGTGGAGAGGAGTGAGAAATGTCGATACAAATAATCCAGAAGAGGCAGGAAGAGGGGCGATCAGGGCAGCCACCGGATCCATCAAATAACCGGCGAACAAAACAAATGTAGTTTGGCAAAAAAACAAGTGTGCTCAAGCTGCAGTGATGCTAGGTGACCCTGGCAGAAAAGGGACGCAGGGGCCTTCTGCCCTGAGCAACGGGCCTTGACTTTGAACGCACCGGAGTGGAGTTGGACCGCAGGAAAAGCTACTCCAGAGGTTGCTCTGATAGGTTGACAAATATGACTGAACTGACGCTAATGCCATGTAGCTCTTTTGCTCTAATTGTTGATTCAATTTGCTAATGACTAATTTGATTTAAGTGGCAGGCACATCTCCATGTGTGCAGGACATGGAGAGGAGGAACAAAAAAAAAAAAAAAAAAAACGGACTGGAGGTGGCGTGATGGCTTGTCACGCAAAGGCTGCTCGCCTATGAATATTCCATGAGAGTTCACACTTAATTGTTTCTGATTTGTTTATTTTTTTCAATACAGTGCTTTAGCGCACACTCCATCAGTCTCTGTGTTGACACCCCGTGCACCCACCCACCCCCCGC
>NW_019525183.1:1784240-1797931 GCF_002814215.2 Seriola lalandi dorsalis | reverse complement strand
CCACCCCCCCGCTCATGCCACCCTGTCCTCACCATCCCCCACACTTTCACAAGTGGTGCTCAGATGTCCATCAAACACAGCAATGAAGGATCACTATAAGTTGTTGGAGCCTGTCAACAAAAGCACTCTACCACTTTGTCCCCCCCCTGTTCTCCCTTGTTGAGCCCGCTGGAGATCTCTGATGTGAAGGAGCAGATGAATTTCTAACCAGACATTTTCGGGGCCCCTATTGAGCGCCGCTACCTGTTGCCAATGCAAATGGATTCCAACTCCAAAGTTCCAAAGGAAGCGCATTGTTCCAACGCCGAGTGTTTGAGTCCACTCGCATGTTGTTTGCCTCATGGAGTGGACGAGTTACTTCAGCTAGATCGAGAATAAACCGTTGAGCGTGACCCTGCGGTCGCACCCCGGCGCATTTTGAGCGAGCGGCTGCACATGGCAGTTCAAAGTCTTTCCAGTTTCCAGCGGCGCAGACAGAAATTATGAGGGCCAGAGTAAATGTTTCAACAGTGAAAACTGTTTGTGCAAACGCTGATATAAATGTGTTCCAATACGGAAACTGTAACATAAGGAGAGTATGGAGACAAGAGTACTTACCCACATGAAAGCCTTGAGGGACGACCTCAGACTGAGCTCTTCTCCTCTTCCTTACTGGAAGCACTGGCGTCCATCCGTTGGTTGTTTGTAACTGTTCCAAGCCTGTTGAGTATTCTCCTTTAGTTTTTTTTTTTTTTTTTTTTTTTTTTTTTTGAAATCCCTCTCTGCTCTCGCTCCCCTGTACTTTTGTACTTGCCTTGTTCTGGCCGGACTTGTAAGGAAGCAAATCTCTTTCCTTTCTGCCTTTTATCTTCTCCCTTGATGGGTATTCAGAGCTGCATGACTTGCAAATCACGCCGTGATATTGAATGGGATTGACATTTTCAGATGTAAATACATAGAATATTTCATATTTGGTAATGGGCAATGGAAAGTGGAGGGAAGTCTAATTATTGTATAATGATATTTCTCCCTCTCAGATCTGCCGGGGCCGGCGAATGTGTTACTATGGAGATTATGAATAAATATGGCCGTGTATTTATGTATTAATTCATCTGTGTGGATATTTGTTTGGTGTTTGCTCATGTATTCATTTATTAATTTATACATTTGGGTCGTCGTTTCGTCTGGACAAACGAGGCCGCCGCGATATAAAGCACTTCCTTTCGATTTTGTGTTCCGAAACGGCGGCACCGGAAGTCGAGAGAAAGCGGCCAATCAGACGACAGGACGCGCGTTTTAGGACTTTCCAGAAAAAATACAGACGGAAAGCGACGACAAACTTTGCTAATTTCTCTAAGTTTCTTCTTCTTCTTACTGTTGGATCTGAGTTACTGATGCAAAGCCTGGAGAAATCAGAGGCAGGTCACAGGAGAGTGACAGTTTAGGGCAGTTTATATTAGTATTGATAAATAAACATTATTTAAAACATCTGTCAGGCCCGGTTAAATATCCTCGGTGTGGTTCAGTAGCTTCACCAACCCAGGGCATCGAATATTTAATTATTGTACTAACTGAATAATGAAAAAGTCAATTTCCAGACCGACGCCCCGTATGCAGAAGACAATTGCATTTGTAATATCTGCATGTGAAATCTTCTTCATACACCCTCCCCTTCCCGCGTCCCGTCTCGATGCCTCGCAGGGCTGCGAAGTCTCCTGCATTACCATAGCTCTCTTCCTGACTAAGTCTGTTCCTCATATTCACTTGTCGTGGCTAATTACGTGTTTAACCCTGTGCTGGTGAGCTTGTTTTACATTCAAATTTATGGAGACCTCGCTGATCTGAGGAAGCAGGAATGAGCGGGGACACGACGGCGGAGATCAGTCTTCTGGTAATTGATTACCCTCTTAGAAAAAGGGACAACTTCCAGAAGACTGCAGTCTTGGAGCTGTTGACCTTTGACACCTGACAGCTGAAAAATATAAAATGCACAGGTGACAGGTGGATGATGGGAGGGGGGACGGGGGGCATTCATACTTGTAAAATGTTGGATTTACTGTATTTATGTTTCCTAAATTTTGACATTATTCTGGGGCTACATGGTATGTTATTATTATGATTATGATTACTATTATTGTATTTGTTCTATAATGTGATTTGCGTTTTTATTACCAACAAATGCAAATATTTCTGTTTTCATATTAACACGATGCTGTAGCAATAATTTTCTGATCTTGTTGTGTGTGGAATAAATAATTATGCATATGTTGTCAATATTTACATTTCCACTGTTTAATTCAATTCTAATAGAAGTCCCTGGGCGATACGAGCAGCAGCTAATAGAAGAGAAATGATTAAAGCTTTCTCCATAATAACCCTGCTGAAACACAACTTGCAGTACTGTAATCTAATGTACCATTTCAGTGTTTACAGACTACGGCAACTTTGATCACTTCTATTGTTGATTTAATTTCCTAATGTAATTTTTCAAACCCTCTTTTAAGGACATCTTCCCAGATAGGTTTTATTAGTTTTGGAGCTAAATAAAAAGAAAACAATTGTTGATGTGTGTGAGTTTGTGTGTGTGTGCGTGTGTGTGTGTGTGTGTGTGTCTGCATTACAAGTATACTCCTTGAGTGCGTGTAACAGCTTGGACTTGCTTTTTAATCATTGCCACACACCCTCCCCTCTGTACAGTGGTTCCATTGTGCTGTAAGCACTGTGTAGGGGGTGTGTTTGTGTATGTGTGTGTTTGGCAGGCAGTACCAGGCCGGGTCAAAGCAGCTTAGTTCCGATCTGTTGGGTGACCTGCCCAAGCCTCGCCGGCCTCACTGACCCGCATGATTTCATTATAGAGAGGTGAGGCTCTTGGCCTCTGCACAAACACGCACACACTCACACACACACACACACACACACACACACAGTCACATACCCACATGGAGGTATAACTGTACATGTGCACAAATATAGCTCAGGCATATAAACGTACACTCAGGAGAACATTCGCTGCACAGGAATCTGCACATAAACATGAAAACATTTTGGAAGTCACTGACATTCTCTTCTTCTTTATTCCTAACCACCAGCCTTCCAGTGTTATTGTGTGAATAACAAGTCCATTTTTGATGATTGTTCATGTTTTCACTTGTACATTTAAAATAAATTCAATGATTTCTGAAAACCTAAGCATTTATTTATATATATATATATATATATATATATTTATATATGCACAAGGCTTTGATGAAATTAAGAAAAACCAAAAACAAGCTACAGTACTTGATCCATTTAAAACTGAGTCGGCAAAAAGCCATAAATGGTATATTTATTTCTTAATTCATACATATTGTTGGAAATGCAAGACAGTGATGACGTCATACAGCAAAAAGAACTCACAGTACATCATCCATTCCTAACTACATCGACAAAAAAGCTGAAAACAAACCTGCATTTATGAAATCTGAAATGTCTTTGAAAATACAAGTCAATGACAAATGCATACAACAGCAGAAATAAGCCTCAGTATCCGGCCCAGTCCAAACTGCATTAACAAACAGCCAAAAATGAAGCTGCATTTCTTAAAATACAAGACAGTGATAGTATGATACGACACCCAAAACAATCTGGAGTGTCTGTTCCTTTTGAAATTGCCTTGACAAAAACGATGTTTTTTTATTTCTTTTATTTTATGAAAACCTAAATATTTTTTTGCAAATACAAGGCAGTGACAACATGTTGCAACACCAAAAACAAACACTGCTCCATTCAAAACCGTATTCATAAAAAGCCCAGAACACACACACATATTTCTGAAATCCTTAACAGTTCTGAAGATACAAGTCTGTAGTGACAACACCAAAAAAAAAACAAAAAAAAACAAGCTATTAGAAAGCAGAGAAATCTCTTAGACACGTGCATCGTTTCCTAGAAAACCATGCTTGGAAATTAGCAATTTAACTGTCACAGGAAGCATTGAGAACATATTGATCCTCAGTCTAAGAGCTTTCTCAGATGACTATATAAATACACCTTTGAAAAACAGATTTCATTTGTGGCTGATTGTTAAACACACCACAACCAAAGCCTGGATTAGGTTTAAACACACACACACACACACACACACTTACAACATGATCTTAAAGGCAAAATACCTAAAATCCCATCCAGACATCCTTGCTGATGGTAAACATTTCTTCGATCTGTTACGTATGTGGTTGGTGGAGGTGTCAGGGGCTCGTACCGAACACGATCACTAGATGGCGATCTAGGTTAAAGCAGTGCGCTTGGAGGAGGCCTCGAGTAGCGGGAACACAGGGCTCGTCAGCAGTCTACTGTTCTGTGGCAAGTGATCCTCCTTACTGAAGTGTACACACTCGTAGCATGTAGAGCTATGGAATATGGAAGAGGGTTTTTTTTTTTCTTTCTGTTTCACTTTTTGGTAGGATTGGGGATTTTTGTGACATGCGTGTGAGGGATGCATGTTCTGAGCCTGGGAGCACATAAACAACACTGCATATTCAAAAGCAAAAATTTATCAGCGGGGTGAGATCACACCACCGCTAATATCTGATTCTTAATTAGGTAAGATTGTGGTTTAACCCCAGCTAGCCCAATTAGGCTTAAGCAAGATCAGGGTGACAAATTCATGTCTGAGTTTTAGTTTAATTTGTTTATTCGTCATAAAAATAAAAGGGGAGCAGTGATTAAAACATGGTAATGAAACACATGAATTAAAATTCCACTTGGAGAGATGGGGAATGATTATAAATATTGCTTTTTAGATTTAGTGGTAAAAGAAAAAAAACTGTCCTGTAAATCCCGAAGAGATGACAGGGCGCTGCCACTGGCGTTGTGTAATGGTCAAACTTTGGGTCTTGCTCTAAACTTTAAAGTTGAAATTTGGAAATCAATGCAAGTGCCTTTCAAGACAGCAGTGTCGCTTCTGACATAAAAACAGCAGGATAATCCGAGGTGCCGTATTTCACCTGGGGATTTTAAAACGAAACCTGAAGTGACACGTTTTACCCGTAAATTGAACATAATTATAATAATAATAAACATGAAACTAAATCTGCTTTCAATAGGTGGGAAAAAAAAGAAATGGAACTGCCTTGGCAGAAATCTGATAACGGGTGGAGCTACAGGTGTTCAGATTGCGACATAGCCAACAGTCCAGCAGATATTGTGACGTGGCAAAAGCAAGACGCGCACAGGTGTAATCAATAGCATCAATTAAGCGCCACATTGCACTGAGGTGCGTGGTGCAAGCTGACCGAGACGCAGCCGGTAGGACAGAGGCCTCGTTAGTGTTATTAGTTACACCTGTGCTCGTCCGGCTATGACGAGTCACTCGCAAACTTTGCAGCTTCACTACATTCATTTTCTTTAGTTTTTCATTTAGAAAGGAATCTTCCCAAAATGGTGCAATTACAGGCACATGAAAGGGAGGCTGTCATTCACAGGCCGTTTAACCCCTTCACAATCATCTGCATAAAAAGATTGACTGAGTGTGTTTCTTTTAATTTTTGAGGATTAAAAAAAACAAACAAAAAAAAACTTTCCGGTAAAGCAGAAATAACTTCACACTTCTCTAATTGTTCTCAGTCAAGATGGATATTGTGATTAAAGCTTAGAGATAAGTAACAACTAAAAGCAACATGTTTGGATCAGCTTGAAAACTGAGCGTAGCCTCCTTCGGGGGCTTCGCTTGTTCTCTGCTGAAGCTTTGTGCTACTACGACAGATGCATGAATAGTGATCCTCGGAGGTAAGCGGGCTAGCCCACTCATTTACATGATTTACATGCACAGCTGAAGGTGTACGTGGCTACTTTGAACTTCCAAGATTAGCTAAGCTAACTAGCCAACGTGGATAACGTGTCCACCTCCATTCTTTTCCATTGACTTTCTCACTGTTATATTGGTGTGTTTGTTTTTTTATTACTAGAAAAGCACTGTTTTTATGACAGCTTAGGAAAAACAAATATTGTAAAGGCAGGCCTATGTTTTATGTTTTAGCTCAGCTTATTAGCAAATATGGAAACTCTGACAAAAGCCGATACTAGATATTTCCAATTATCTCATAATTTGACCCCAGCTGTCTCTTGTTGGTCACTGCAACATCTTTTTCCTCTTTACTGTGTGTGCGTGTGTTTTGTGAAGAAGTGCAATGCTTTATGGATGCAATCTTGAGCATGCATGCCCCCCCCCCATATGATTATATGTTAAAAACAAACAGGGAAAACACATCACGCGTAAATGCATCCTTAAATTACTTGTCCGGAAGCAAACTCTATGGCTCTGTCAGATGTTTCAAGTTTAGCTGAATAAAAACGTAGGAAAGGCAGAAAAGCGAAGGAGGGGGAGGTGGTGGTGGGGGGGTGTTAAAGAAAAGACAACAATGAGAGGGAGACTATGTTTAAGGCCAGAGAATCAAAGCGCTTTTATTTGCATAACCTGCTTGCATGCATTTACAATACACACACGCATACATCCCATCACTGTAGTATCTCATCACTTCTGTCTCCGCCTCTTTCCAGTCTTCCTTGCCTTCTTTACATCAACTCTTCTTTTTTTTTTCTCTCATCCTTTTTCTTGTATTTCCTCCTCTCCTCCTGCTCTCTACCTATGCAAGTTGTCATTCTCTCACCATAATAGCGCTTCTGTGCCTTCATGTTGCTGGTTGTTTGCTTGAAACGTAATCTGCAGATGTAACAGAGGAAGAAATTGAGTCTAACAAATGGCTTGAAAGGCTCAAGGCGGCATATCAAGCCCAAACCAACAAAGGCAGACAAAACGCCCGTCTTTTTTCCTCCCATCAACATCTGAAGTTGATATTTTCAACAGAATAGCGCGTGGCTGACGTTCCCTGAATAAAGAACGCTGCGTTTTGCTGCTGTTGTGTTGTGTTACGCTGTCATTCTGACTTGAATGGGAAAGTTGAGGCCCGTTTGTTTGGTTTAGCTGTTGAGGAGAAATGGGTTTGTTTGATTAACATTTTACTCGCGCATGTCAGTTGCAGCGGCGTCATTTCTATCGGGAAATGAAAAGAGCTGAGGCGGTGTAAACTGTAGAGTATGGGAAGACTATCTATCTATCTATCTATCTAGTAGTAAAAAAATAGCTTTTTGGTTATAATTTGCACATGAAATCAGCCTAGCATCAACTGTTATCTTATTGCTGCGAACCATCACCTGCACATTAGTAGACATCACCTCTGTCATGCACGTGTCTGTGTCCAAACTAGACCATAGGCTCTGCTGCAGCAGGTAGCCTGTAATGTCTCGGTTCAATGATGTGCAGTGATTAACATTGTTTTTCAATTCTTCTTCAAATTGCCTTCCACTTCACAAAAGTCACATTGCACATCGATGTAATGTCCCACGCTGCTGGCTTGCAACTTCGAATATCTGGTAACGCGCTGCGATGTAGGACGCCATAAAAAGGCCTGTTTTCATGGTAACTGTTACGAGCGGTGAATCCAACTCCTTCGAAATAAGATTTGACAGGCCTCTTCATGTCCTTTTCTTTTTTACATACAGTACAATTCCTAAACAAACACTTTAGTTTTTCATGTTACAGCTTGCTTCCCACTGTCACCGCTGTACATTAAACATCAGCTGTTTCTTTCAGAGGCTCCTGTTACCAAAGTGCCACTCCTTTTCTGTCACACTCAACACAAGCTTGTTAACCACTGTTATCTATCTATCTATCTATCTATCTATCTATCTATCTATCTCATCTCTAATGGCAAATTCACACACACATATCACAGACACCTCACACCCACCTGAATAATCAGATGTATTCAAACATTACACGTTGTGTTCTTAATGTTGAAGTTTTTCTAACTGCACATGTGCAGCAAGCTGAATCTAGTTTGTTTTTTTGGGGGGGTGGGGGTTGGCGTTTGTCTTTCGGGATGCTATCTTCTCACGTGTTTGCAAATACAAGTGATTCAAACCGAAAATACAGGATGATACATATGAAAAACTCAACGTGTAATCTGGATTCCAAAGTAGAGAAAGTTGAAAGTAAAAAAAAAAAGTGTTACACAGTGAAGCAAAGGTCTCTGCAATTTACTGCATGATGAATCAAACTGCAAAACTTATTGTAAGTCATTATAAATAACGACTTTTCTGCTTTCACTCTCACTGTTTTCAGTTTTCTCAATATCTAAATCTTCTCTAATATTGATCAGAGTTATTGGAATCACAGTGGAGTTCTGACTCGCGACACCTCTGTTTTCCCTTCAGGGATCAATAACCTTAAATGTGATGCAGATGAAGTTTACTCCACCACACGGCGGCATGTTTTAGCCCCGACACTGTACCGTTTCCTTTTTAAATACGCGATAATCTGTAAGATTACTATGAGGTCACCCTCCCCCTCGCACTCCCAGGAACCCCTTGACCACCTCCCCTGCCCGTGACACAGCGTGCACGGTGGGGATCGTCCGCGGCCCTCCTCTTCTCATTAACCTCGTCTAATTAGATGGCAGGGAAGTCCATTGTTAGCCCTAATGAAGCCTCAATGGAAAGACAGGGCCTCGGCTGGCTCTTCTGACACTGCTGTGAAATTACAATCCCCTTACCCCCCCCACCACCCTCCCTCCCTCCTCTCCCCGGCTTGATTTCTCCCTTTTTCCTTCTCCTCCTCTTTCTGCTGGGTTTCTTTGAGAGCCACAGCTGAAGTTGGAGATTGTGTATCAAGACAGACAGAAAGATTGAGAGACAGAGGCAGAGACAGGCCGGGGAGCAAGGCAGATAATCCGTGTGATAGCTCCACACATTCCCATACTGCTAATTTTGCTCCAGTAGCAGAGCCCAGGGTAGCATTAGCTCTGCTTAGCGCCCCCAGTATGGATCCCATCCACTAATTACTTGAGCTGCCGTGGTTCGCTGAGATTTAAGTACCACCTCAATCCCATTATCTTCCATCCCTACAGCTAGCCCCTGTCGCCCGGGCCCTTTGTAGTGGAGGAGCGGAGGCTGCAAGGTTATTGATACAGGCCTCCCTCGCAGATAAGATCCACGGCACTCTGAGGGAGGAATGGCGCTCCACTGTACGGATGGTAAGGGAGGAGGAATGGCCTCGGATCAGCGCTGGAAGGAGAAACAAAGAGCGCTGAAGGGCTGAGGGAGTGTGTGCGCGTACACCTATGTGAGAGAATCAAAGAAATCAAAGGGCAGTGACGTGAGCACAAGGTGGTGATTGGGGGGTTAAAATTGGATGGGGTATTTGGAAAGATTATTTGCCCTCAAGTGGTTTTTTTTCCTTTTTTGGTTCTTTTTTTAGGTTTTTTTTTTTTTTTGGGGGGGGGGGGGGGTGGGGGTTTCGCTCTCTGCTCACCCCAGAGCGACTAATTACAATTCACATGTCACACACTCCACACATAATAAGAGTTAGGGAAACAGAATTAGAATATTCCAAAGGCCTGCAGGGGGTGTCATCTCGGGAGAAAGAGGGGAAAGTGTGTCTCTTTTTTGCAAGAAGGGGGGAGAAAAATGGGGTGAGGAGGGGTGGGGTTTGAATGTGCATGTGTTTATGTGCCAGTGCATGTGGCATGTGCGTAGTGGTGGTGTTTGTAAGGGAGAGGTGGGTGCCTCGCGGGCGGAGTGGGAGGCGATGGAGAGAGTGCGAAAAATCTACAACGCTCCCACACTGTGCATTCCTGCCCGCCCCCCCACCCCACCTCCTCACCGTCCCGTCGATATGCCCGCCACCACTCTCTCTTCACACGTCGGGTGTCGCCCGCTTGGCACGCCGGCGCGGCTGCCTGTTAGGGTGGCGAAGGGGTGGGGGGCTGGTTTGCGGTTGTGGTGGGAGTTTTTCGAGGGAGGTGGAGGGCAATTGAGTGACATCTGCTCTGCTGAGACGAGGGGCAGGCGGGCTCCTGGCATTGGCGACTGCGGTGTCGGAGGCGTTGGCACGAGGCTGGCTGGGTACAGCAGGGGTGGCGCGCCGGCAGCAGGCGGTGGATGGCCTTAACGGAGAACCGTTTGCTCAAACAGCATGACATCTCCTGGAATGAAAGCACCCCCACACACTCCCACAAATACACACTCCTGGCAACACACGCCCGTCCATGCTTCCGTGCACACAAACTGGCACTTCGTCCTCCTCCTCTTGCTCTGTCACTTCCCTCTACTTGACTATTTCTCACCTCACACTTCAAGTTTTCTCAAAGCCTCCATGTCCAGCACAGAATTGCTGTTCAAAGGCGTTTTCATCTGCAGTCGACTAACGTGGACAGTGTCAGTGCGACACCAGGGTTCATTTATGTTGCCAATTACTTTTCCCCCGCCGCCTAGTCCCTTCCATCTCTACCTGTCTTTCCGTCTTTTATCCTCTCCCTCTTCAGGTTTCCCTAAACCAAACACCGTTAATGAACCATGAAGATGACATCTGCAAGAAAGCAACAACTACATTAATGTGAGAGGCAGCAACATCCCAAATCTCTGCCGTGTCACCTGCCACCTCCCAAAGAGAATACATAAGTAAACGGGACAAGAAGAGGGACGGGAAAGTGAAAACACATTGAAGGAATGAGGTTTAGTAACTTATAGAGGGATGAAGATAAACATGTCGGTAACTAGCTCGCGTTGCGCTTTGCTTGCTATTAAAGCTTAGCTAGTTTTTCAAAAATATATAGAAAAGTTATTAGCAAATAGTAATTTCCAGCGGAGGACAAAGGATTCAGGTAACCTGGGGGTGATGGAAGAGGGAAAAAAACCAAGATGAGTGACGTTTATTAGATTGTATCTAAACGAATCTACCACTATCCTCTGTCTTTCTCTCAGAAGTTGTTTCCCTCCTCTTTCATATCACTGCTGTTGTCGAGGCACTGTGACGCTGATGCGGTGTAAATTGATTTCCCGGAAGATGTGATGGATGAATAGAGAATGAACATCTTCATCGCTGACCCCGGCGCCGATTGCTTCTCCCCCTGCCCGCTCCGATGATTGACAAGGCTGCTAACGAGTGCCGTCGCCGGTCGTGTTATAATTTCGCTGTGTTGAAAACAGCCGAGACTCGGTCCCAAGGTAATGAGCTTCTGGGAGAGAGGGAGGAGAGAGGAGAGGAGAGGCTCACCCTGGGAGAGGTGAAATAAAAGAGAGGGAGTAAATAAAAAAAAAGAGGAGACAGAGCACATGAAAGTAGATTAGAAAGAAGTTGAGGTTATCATCGACTTCAGAGGGGCCGTTTCATTGTTTATCTGCTGTCTTGATGGATGTCTTTCAAGCCGGGGGTTTCTTAGCTTGCAATGTATTCATTTCTCAATCGCTGAGAGGCAAGAAATTTCAAAAGGCACCATAAAATGTGGTATTTGCATTAAAAGTATTTGATGTAAAAGTGCTGTGTGCTGCAGATTGCATATCTGCGCGTGCGCGTGTTGACATTCAAGCTTCTGGTGTGTGTTTTCCAAAGCGAACTCTGTGTATGTATGGGCGAGTATGCATCCGTGTGAGTGTAATTGTTTGCATATGCAAGGAGGGATGTGTAAGACGTGTGTGTGTGTGTGTGTGTGTGTAATTTATTCCTCCACGTGGGGGCTGAGGGCAGGTCTCTCTCTGTTTATTTGGATGATTAGGAGGTGACAATATGTTGCTGATGATCAGGTTTATAATCAGCTACCATCACAGATTATTCTAACCTTGATTAAAGACCTGCAGTCTCCCTATCATCTCCCAGCTCAGCCTAACAAGATAGGACGACGCTCTGATTAATGCCAGAGAGCGACTAGTCATGACACAAAGGACAGGCCTGCATCACCGCAGGAGGACTCGGGGAAACTGTCACGCATCCTACTTTGTTGTCTTTCTGATTTGTCGGCTTGATACAGGACCTTTGTCTTAATTATTTTTCTTTTTACAAATTAATCTGTGTGAGACTGATTCAGTTTTCATTACCACAATAATAAGGACTGGATTGTTGACGTCTGCCGTGATTAGATATCAGAGGAGACGTGGCAGAATGTTACTGCTGTGCATCCGTCTGCTAAAGGCAACCGACGTCTCTCCTCAAGAAGAAGTCGTAAACTCGCCCCGCAAACTTTCTTTTTGTCTTCGCTGACAATCGTTAGCGCGACACGTGTGTGTGCATTCGTGTGTGCGTTTTATGCGGGGGTTTGTGTTTTCCTGGCAGAGCATTTGATTCATTACGCTGCGAGGCGTTGTTGAGGTCCCGGAGGTGTGTAGGAGAGGACCGAATGAATGAGTCGCTCTCACAGGTTGTCAGATGATGAAGGCCCCGATCCAGGGTCTCTGGCAATCTACCGGCTGGAGGCAGACGCCGCAGCCTCTGGCCTTTGATTCGGTTTTAGCGCCCAACAGCACGGCCCGGCCTCTGTTCCTCTCCTGCCCTCCTCCGCCACAGTGGGATCATCACATAGTGTTGGCGAAAACAGACCTTCAGGTTAGCAACAGTGTCATGCTGAGGAGGAGGTTCACTGATCCACCGTTATTACTAAGCAAAAGTTGCTGTTTTCTTCCAGAAATGTCAAATCCTTTCTCTCACAATTTGACTTTAGGAAGGAGAGCACAATATTCCTTTCCTAGAAAAAAAAAAGAACATTTATACTTTGTGTTTTTTTTTTTTTTAACAGATATTTTTAGACGTGTTAGATAAAATTATGCATTACTATTACATGTCAGACCCCTGCTGCAAAACGACAGATTTCATACGATCTGTATGTGATTGGCGTCAACAGTACTTTACTGCTCCTTGTAAATACCAAATATAAGTCTAATTCAAGTGCCCATTTCTTCATCTGTGGAATAAACTAAATATATTTGATAATATTGGGTGTAAAGAAAGGGCAGAAAAATAACTGCATTTTCAGTTATTCTTTTTTACACATACATCATTGGGTTGTTTAAGTCAAAACGATAAGCAAGTAAAGCAGCAAACAAAAGAGGAAGATCCCTTAGCTTCCTCTGTGTCTGACATATTTCTGCACAGTTGCTCCAACATAAACAAAAGTTTGTTTTCAATCTACATGTCAAACTTAATTTATATGAATCTGTAATTTATTTGATCAAATAAAATTATTCATTGTGCTATTTAGCACTGTACTAAACTTGATCATAGTATAATTGTAATACTAAAGTTTCCATTATTTCTCCATTTAAAAAAAAAAAAGGTCCTTATGTGCAACTAAGCTGTAAAATTGAAGATGAACAACAAAGAAACCAACCTTAGCTGTCGTGTACTCTGTTTGTCTGCAGTGTTCTTGTGTCCAGGTGCTCTTGTGGACAAGGTGCCTCGTGTGGCCCCACACTGAGCGGCGGGACAGTGTAAATGGGGGAGGTCCAGCCACTGATTGTCCCGCTCCTCTTTGATATTAAAGGCATTCTAGTGAGAATAATTTGTGTTTAGTGCCCTGCTGCGGAGAGAGCTGTCCTGTTTGACCAACGAAGCTGACCAAATTCATCCTCTCCAAGTGTGTGTGCGTGCATGTGTGTGTGTGTGTGTGTGTGTGCACTTGTGTTTGTGCTAAATGCAGAATAGCTGTTGTGACTAGCTTGGCGCACACAGAGCCTTGTTGTTGTTGCTGAGAGAGGCTGTGTGTGCGTTTGAGGGCCACTGGGTACGTGACCTCTCCTCCAGCATCCCCCAAAGCAGCGGCTCAGCGGGCGAGTAATTCATGCCAAAGCCCGGCCGCCCCGCTGCTTGGAGCACGTGCCCTCCCCAAGCGCCCCCCCCCCGC
>NW_019525183.1:1768012-1784096 GCF_002814215.2 Seriola lalandi dorsalis | reverse complement strand
TCCCAGGACTGGGGGGGGGGCTGGGATCTACAATGAAGTTTCACATCTTCATTCACGTAGCAACAGGAAGTGGTCCAGGCCTGGAGCGCGATCCAGCTGCTGCGGTGACACAGTTTGAATGATATTTCACTTCTGGGATGCAAATACTGAACTTGTTGCTGGAGGACGGTTTGAAGTGGGAGTAGTTGTTTTTTGTTCCAGCAGTGTTTCCAAACTTCCTCAGGCCAAGAACTTAACATTAAAATAAAACACAGATCGCCCCCGAAACCAATAGGGCCGTCTACTTTAACAGTATTGTGGCGAGCTTTCGCGGAACAGTGTCACCTGGGACAGAGTTCACACACTGCACAGCAACACGTGGTGCTTTTTATGTAGCATGCAAATGATCATATTACAAATATTTCATTCGTCCTCAAATGCACTACAAGTCTCAGCCTCACATTACTAGTAAAACTTGACATTTACCTCTTGTTGCATTTGATTTTCTTTTAATTGACCCCGGTCCTCGTCCAGCGGTGCACGATCTTACCTGCTGTCGGTGTTCGATAGGCGAGAGGCTGCTGGTGGGCGCAGGCTAACCGTGAGCTTCATCCACATTCCTTTAAATGGACATGGCGTTTTGAAACTGCATTAAAATACTAACACATTATCAGGATCAAGATGCTGAGTCAAAGATGATGATGTCAGTAGCTCAAAGTACAGACCACAGATCCCCATCCCACCCCCACCCACACTCCTTCCTGTCACCACTTCTTCACAGTTTTTATTTTTCCCTTCTTCTGTTTTGCCACCACCTTCAGACATGACATCACACGGCCACTGACTCAGCGAATCACTCAGCTCCTGTCTCTTCTCGCTCCTTATTACATGCCGATTAGCCACACAAAGTGGTGTAAAAAGGTGTCTAATGCAATTACCCTAGTTAGGACGTTTTAATAGTGTGCTGCGCCTCAGAGATGTATGTGCCAGCCAGCCGCTGACGTTAAATCAATAATCGTCCTGTCACGCCTTCTTGTTAATTCAGTGCTTTGCATTTTATTCCCCAACATGGTAAGATTGATTATTGGTAGCAGGGGTTTTGAAGTGGGGCAGGGGTTTATAATGATATGTGTAATGGAGTATGGGCTGCGTCGCTTTAATTTGCATGGTACTGTAGGTAGAAACTGAGATTTCATCTGTGGGATACTCGCAGCCTCTAATTTGCTTGGATAAATTGCTGTATGAAAGAACAGTGGTTTTATTAAGTGTGTGGATGTGTCTGTGTGCAAAAATGTGTGTGTGTGTGTGGAGGAGAAAAGACTGAGTGAGAGCACTTCCTTTGTTTCTGGTACCCTTGTTGTTAAAGTACACACCACAATCATAACACATTATTCTCATTTCAAATATTACTCCCTGAAAGGTGAGCGCTTATTCTCAAATTTTTGGAAGAGGGTAAAACTTTTAAACTTGATTTGTAACTCGATACAATCAAAATAGCAACAGATGTTTTTCTAAGTTTGGGGATTCTTGAGGAGTCACTTTTCCTCATGCAGAGGTGATGTTTTGGAGCAGCGAGGTCACATCAAGAGAAAGGACATCACCTCACTAATGGATTTCGGACGTCAAATCAAAAAGATTTAAAATGTATTGCAGTTGTTAAAGTCAACGTGAGTCACACAGGTGGTGGTATTCACTATTTAACAAACGATACTGGTGATAATAATACCGACTTCCACCTTCGTCCTCGTTCCGATGCTGGATGCTGATTGGCTGTCATGTAAAGAGCGAACTGCCTCGCCAGGTGCGATGCCAATTACCACAAGCAGGATGACCCGTGCGTTCGCTAGTTAAGAGACGTCTGTGCTGCACAGCTGTAACACTCATGAAGGCAGGAGGTTGTCGACGTTAGTGTCACCCAGCTTTTGTATTAGGTGCTAAAAATATGTGGAGTCCAAGCCACAATCATGTTAAAACTACACGATCAGTGTGGAGAATTAAAAAGGACATTTGCGAGCTGCAACAGCACTGAAACTTAAGGTGTAATTTACTCCCCTACTCTACTCAGAAAACCTCAGATCTTAAAAACTACATGACCGCCTGAATGTGCCCTCAACATATAAGTAAGCCAACCAACGCCTTCCCACCTCACACAGGAGGCGCGAGTCACAGGGGGCCCTCAGTAGACCTGCATCACTGTATCCCATTAGCCTTAATTAGGCCTCTATTACGAAGAGCAACTCCCTGTTCCTACACGTATTAGCTAACCGCTGAGAACACATGATCCCTGGCCTCGTGGTCACAGTGACCAGGCCTTGCAGGGAGACTCCGCCACACACCATATTCACTGCAAACTTCATTTGGATTCCATTTATGCGCAGGCACAACTCCCGGCACCCCACCCCCACCCCAACAAACCCTCCCTCCAACTCCAAAAATCCCCAGCATTCGTTTCTCATCGCCTCCCCGCTTCTCAAAAGCTGAAAGTTTTTTTTTGAAAAAGTGTGCAAATATCTTCTTATCATTTATCACTTTTATAACTCAAACGGAAGGTGCAAAAATACCTGCTCAACCTTGGAGGAGCGGCGCGGAAATCAAGACGAGGCTTTTCATGTTCATGAATGTGACAAAGTCTCAGCACTTTCCCCCCTCGACGCATAAAGTGTAAGTTTCGCCTGTGCAATTCAAGGTTGTGAATAATGTGTTTTCACTAAACATTTTAATTAAAAAACATCCGTATGTGGTGATTCAAAGAATTATGGTGCTGCTTTCTCATCCACCCCCCCGTCCCTTCGAAGCCAAAGTAATTCTACTGCGATGCAATGATGCTTCGGTTTCCTTCAAGGAGATCGCTGAAAGCCGTATTAATCATTGTCTGGTGCTGGCCCACCTTCCCTGGGTGTTTTGCATCCTGCGACATCACTTTCAAAGTGCACCTCCAAACTGGGGAGAGTGACAAAGTGGTTCTAAAAGACGAGCGGCGCCAAGCATATGGCGAGGGGGGACGGCCACACTCCAAAGCCAATCCTGCGTGGAAGATGAAGAAAAGGAGGAAGAGGGGGAGGAAAGGAGAATCGGAGGGGGGGTGCAGGAATGAAGATTATCATGAAGAAAGGAGCATCTCTTGTGTTTGCTTCAGACTTTACTTTTTGCCCTTTGCCAACAACTCCTCACCAACTTCACTAACTAAAATCTTTCCCGCTTAAAAAACAGTCTGACTTGTGTAAAGCACTTGCACCTAATAATTCTATTTTCCACGGCTTTTGTTGCGAGCAGGAGAATTGTCATAATAAAGCACAGTGCTTTGACCTGCACACACGCATTAATAAATCAAACATTGATTCAGTGCTAAGTACCTGGCGAGTGTTTGCCTCGCAAACAAATGAATGCCGCACCGTGTTCCTGTTTCCTGGCTGCCTCTGATTGGTTCTGACAGATATTCGGGCTTTTGGTGGAGTAATTAGAGAGCCTCGGGGTGCGAGCCGAGGAGAGGCCTTCAGCGCTGGGTTACTTCACAGTCTCTCCTCTCCCTCTCAGGTAATTGCTAGCAGCTGCACAGCCGGGGAACCGAGCCTAAAAGAGCTCTGCATCGATTCCTATCTTACCCCGACTCCCCTTCCACCCCTCCCCTCCCCTTCCTCGCCATCACCACCTCCCCGATACCTCAGATCCCGCAGACCACTCAGATGTACCTGATGCTGCAACAAGCCGGAGCCACTGCTGACAAGTACCCAGGTGACTGCAACCAAGTAAACATTACAAATTTTGTTTACCTGCAGTGTCCTAAAGGGGTGAAGGCATAGAGAGTTGGAGACGAGAGGAGGGAAAAAGCAGTTTTATGTTGTTTTTGTATGAAAGGAAAATGCACTCCCAGCTCCTTCTCTCTAGAGAAAAACAAAGAGAGTGTGTCTGACCAAGCGTTCACCACCACCTACAGCTTCATCCAGCTCTGTGGAGCCCCGGACCACTTATGTTCCCTGTTCCCCGTTGCTTTCTTGATTCGTTTCTCAACTCCACGTTCACTTCATCATACATGAAGCAGCAAGTACTGCCAGCAGACTTCAGGGTAGATAGGTGTGAGCAGTCAGAGCTGCCCGGACTGAAAGGAGCAAAGGGTGTTTACGCTGCAACAAGCACGACTGCTGGTTTATAAAATGCACACAGAGTTAACTTTGGAAAGTAAAAACTGGCCAAGGTTAGACCAAAACTTTGACTGTTTGGTAACATTCAGTGAAGGCTCTCTGTGTTAAATAAGAAATATTTTCACTCAGAGTGAAAAATTAAAAATTCACTCAAAAACTCTGCAAAAAAAAAAAAAGTTTGCATGACTGGAGTTCAACCAAGGTTGATGCATCGGCTGATCCTTCCACCCTTTCCACCTCCACACACTGGCTCCCTCAGCAGGGTTTCAGTTATCAGCTAGCATCTGTGTTTTATTCACATCCTCGTCATGTATTCTTCTCCTGGTGGGTGCTCATGCAGTAACTAGTATTTCACACTCATCTCATAAAATCAGATTGATCATTTTCCCGGTAGGCGCTTGTGTCTGTTTCCAGGCAGTGATTTCAGTGATTGTTCACTCAAGACAGGTCATTGAAGAAGTGATATTTTGAGACTGAAATGCTCAATTTCAAGGTAGTAATTAGACGCCTCAGAAATTCACCCCATGAGGAACAAAAGGCAGTACTATTAGCAGATGAATGTGCCTTTTCTTTCAACCTGTAAATGTTCTGCGAGGCTGGAATCAGCCATTACTGTCCATCAACCTCATTTTGATACGTTGTGGGCTTTTAGCTTGTTAGACAGGCAGCGAGCACGTCTGGACCCGAAAGGGAAAATAAATCCGGTCAAATAATGACTTTTAAATGCTATACAGTGTTTTGTTAACCATAGAAGAAAATGGCAGAACTGGAAATCATATCTCATTTTGTCCAGTGACTGTATCCACGCAGGCCGGAAGAAAAGGCTAATAATTATTTGCTGCATAAATTGTTTCCAGAGAAGCAGGAGCTCCTTGTTTCCTGTCATTTCAAGCCGTCATTTTATCGGCATCATTGTCATATCAAAGGAGCTAGTGAATCCATACAGTCTCTGTACTGTGATACATCAGGTGGAGTGACCAAAGGAGCAGAGTGGAAACCCGACAACCTAAACACCAAAGAGGTGCAAATCCAACCTCGCCAGCCGTGATGGATGGAAAGTTAATAAAGATGAAAAAAAAAGTCTCTGAAGCTTGAAGAAAGATTGTACGTCCAAAGCTTAACCATCTCAGTTTAGCATGATAGCATTGCTAATATACACTAATTAGCCATAAAAACAAAATGTAGCTGAGGCTGACGGGAATATCACACATTAAAATGAATGAGAAAAACATATATAAACATAGAATTTTTATATGTTGTTTAAATAAATGTTTATATCCAAATTAAATATATATCACATGGACACACGTTATACCATATAAAAATTCATCATAGATGTATATACAAATGTTACTAAGGGTATTTCATATATGTTATACATTCAGAGTATGTATACATGTGATAATAATATATCCCTTTATAAGTGAAACATTTATGGCAATATCACTCTTGATATAGGGACATAAAGGTCATACAGTATATGACATTTCTGTATTAAAATAATGATGTAACAATAGAGCAAAATGAAATATCAGGGGATCAGCAGAGTTATTAAAATCCATCCAGAGGGGAACATACCATCATTAGGATTCATCCTCTGGGGATCTTAATGTCTGTACAAACTCTAACGGCAATTTCAGTCTGGACAATGGTGGTGGCCTGACTGACCACCAGCTAAAAAAAAATAATAATCCAGGAAATGTCTTTGGATATGTTGCAGTTAAACAGCTGTTTTAACAGTATTACATGCTGGCAGATCTTTAGATCTACTGTGGATGTATGTGTAGCAAATGTTGCAGGAGTCACCGGTGATTCCTCCGCATGGTGGAAGAATGTCTAAGCAATATGAGTATAATATGAATATTTTACAGGTGCGCCCCGTCGCGCAAGTGCTTTTCATTCATGAAGTTTCCATATTTCAAGATGATAATGCCCCCCATTTTCACCGGCAAGTGGATTCACGAACAGCAGGAGCAGCTGAATCAACGCATCTAAAGATTTGAGCCTTTACAGAGACAGATCCCGACCTCAGGTGAACTAGCAGATTCTCCAGAAAGGTTCGATGTGCCAGGAAGTTTATCTGAATGACTTGATGTATTTATGGATCTGATTGGTGTTTTCTATTTTCTGCTGCCTGTGCGTGCCCACACGTAGCTCGAGGAGAATAGCGATAGTCTCACGAAAGCATTGTTTGGAGACACTGAAGTCTGTCTTAATGCATTCATCCTGCCAATGAAAACAAGATAGAAACTGACAGAATGCATTGCCTGACATCCACCGACACCCAAATACTTGAAGGCGAATGCGCAGATTGGCTTACAGTATTTACATGCTCACTGATACAGCATGTCAAAAATCTAAATTTTCTTGACGTGAAATAAAACAAACCCTAAGGGCCCTTAAAAAAAAAAAAATCAAACATCACCTCTTTCAGAAAAGATGACAAGCAAAGACAAAGCTGAATTGGATAACAGAGACTTAAATGACAACAAAACATAGAAGTGTGATATACAGTACCAATTACAAAATGCTTAAATGACAAGCAGAGGAAATAAAAATGAAACACAGCGTAACGCTTCACCTCACATAAACCCATCACCGCATGAGCCTGAATCCTTGCGGAAATGGCAGGAAAGTGACATGTCATTGTAAAGCTTCTTATTGAGGGGAGATGTCCATTGCTTCGCTCAATGCAAACCACACACAGGATTAGTATGAATTACATTTCTCTTAACACAAAAGGTTATTGTTTTGCATCGGTGAAACATTGCTGAATGGACTCTTTTCTCTTATTTTAATTAACATCACAGGCGTGTCATAATGTCACCACTTTTCCCTTTTGTCTCCCAAGTGGCACCCCTTCTCTCTCTCTCTGTAAAAACTGTTTTTCTTTGGCGGACCCCTTGACAGGGGAGCCCGTGGAAGCCGGAGACAGGGGATTGTCAGGAAGGAAATATTGTAGTAAAATAACAGCAGGGGCAGCTGTTTTGTTTGAGCGGTCCTCCTTGGCATTTCTCAGCCGCTGAAGAACACCGCCGCAATTATAAACCACAATAGCTGCACAGACACAGGTATAGATTCATTACCTTTTAACAACCTCTGGCTTCTTTCTCCAGATCCTATCAGTTGATCCTTTCTTTTCATTTACAACCCCCCCTTTTCTTTTTTTTTCTTTTCTTTTCCATTCATGTCCACTAATATATACACAAAACACAGAGCAACACAACACAGAAGAACAGAATAGTCTGCTAGAAACAACACAGATGCACATTCACATTAAAAAAAAAAAACTCCTGTGCAACCAGATGTTCACATCTGTGAAGCTGTGAAACCATATAAGACGGGAAATAATTTCCAGTAGCAGCTCACTGTGCAGGAAGACATCAGTGGTACGTTCAAACCAAGTGAGGAAGTATGAGAAACATCCATCTCAATGCGAACGCTCAAAGGAACCAATCACAAAGAGCCGATGAAGCTAATTAGAGAGAGGCCGGTTCCTGCTCGACTCCCATTCCTGCAAAACAGGTTTAAAGACGCGTTATTGTTATGTTAGCATATTGTCTATCTTGATGCGATGATGGGATAGGAAGGAAGAAAGCAACCTTCCACCACACAAATTTGTATTCACCTCCACTCACCACCTCGCTTAATTAAATGAAACCGTATGAGAAGTTTAGACGTGAAACTCTAACAACTCATTCACACCTGAAAAACGTGACAAGAACCATTTCGACCTCCGTGTTGGCGCTCGGTGAAAAGCCAGGGTATCACTTCACCTTCTCAAAGGCCGCGAACGACTCCGGCGTTTTCACCCTGAAACAAAAATATCAGTCATCTCGTGGTGCGACATGAAAGGTCAGAGGATCGCCGGACTCTGTAGGATTCATCCTCTGGATGCCATAAACGCATGCACAGATTTTCCCCGGGCGATCTCTCCAGTAGTTGTTAAAATAGTTCCATCTGGACCGCAGAGCCGGCCAACAGAGGATGTTCTTTGGCTCTGCCTTCTGGGGCTTAAATCCAATCAGAGATTAGACTTAATCAGATTAATTTTCCCTCCAGGTATATGTGTCTAGGTAAATGTTTGCAGAGATAAAATTCTAATCTGTGGTCCAGCATGACTCTGTTAAGGGCAGGATTAGTGATTTGATCCCTACCGAGGTCTCTGCAACTAAAACGTGCATGATAAAATTATTTTGAAGTGCATTAGTTAAATGTTACTCTTGAAACATCATGTTTGCAAGTGCGGTTCTGACATAATAAGCAAAACGTGTGTAGAATCACATCACATCACATGCATCAAGTCATAAGTAAAAAAAAGATACGAATGTGCATTCAAAGCACAGAAATGATATAAACTTCTATAACGTGTGGTGTGCTGCCATGTTTGGACACCTCATCCAGTCTTTAATGGTACAGACGCTGAATGAATCTCAAATGACCCCTGAACAGTCATTGTGGCAGTGCATTGTGGGGGAGAAAGAGCAAAGAGCTGCAGACCATAAGCAGCCAGCAGATAACTGTTATCACATCCAGCCTCACTTCTTGTTACCTCCCAGCCACCCAGGGGCACATTCAAAGGTGAAATGAGTTAACACAAAATTAATTTCCTCTTTTCACTTGATTTCTTGAACCTAAACACCGCAGGGGAACTTCCGGGGATTGGGATTGCATGGGGTTGAAACGTTCTGATCAGCGGCACAAGATGTCTGGAGAGGGGGCGAAATGACACGGCTCTGAGGGAGGACAGAGCTTTGTCAGGGCCTGATGCTGAAACCGTGTGACGACGCTACGGCAACCCTCACTCATAGCTGTTCATTTATCTATATTTTATATTTTGACCACGCCAACTTGGAGACATTTAGCTGTGTAGATGAAAGTCGGGCATTTCTTTTTTTTTTTTTGTTTTCAATCCAATACAACCTGAATGGAGCGCATGAGGGAGGCAGGCAGACAGATCGTAACGTCCACAGACAGGCAACCTTCTGTCTCTGTTTACCCTGGAAAGTCAACAAGACAATTGAAAGGTCAGTGGGTCAAACGGCTGTCTGGGGTCAACCCCGCGTCTGGGCAGGGGCATTAATTTTAACACCAGGCGGTAGTTTAAAGACTCGCTTAGGGAAAAATGATATGTGCTGAGGACGTTAAAGCGCCCCCCTGGGGCCCTGAACATTTTGTGTGACGGGTAATTATTTAGAAGTAAACAGAAAGAAAAAAAATCTCTGCCAGACAATCTGTGGATATAAAGTGGGCTGTAAGAAAACCTGAACAATTAACATACATGTTTAAATAGCTCTGCCACACAATCAGCCGTCTGAGAGATTTTCCAGTCTTAAATGTACATAGTAATTAGTGGCTAAATCCTGTACAATAGCACAGTCGCAAATTATACTTCCTTAGCTAAACAATACCTTAATGATTGCAACACATTTTCTCCAGCCTACATCCTCCAAAAGCAAACTATGACAATGTGAATAATCACATATTGTAATTATGGGCTGAAGAGGATTTTTTTTTTCTCTTTTTATTTCAATTTACATCAGCAGCAGAGGAGTGTAAACTTGTTTCATTACCTTTGCAAAGGGCAAAGATTTGATTGGAAACAACGCATCGAAGGTAAGACTCGATCTTTGATCTCTACAGCTTTTAATTTTACTTCATACCAACTGATAAATCTCCCAATCCTCCAGATTATTTCATTCCGAATATTCAACACTTCAAAAACCTTTAAAACCAACTTTTAACAGAGCCCAAAGGTCAGACTCTGACAACATTCCTGCGACCCTGAAATGATCACATCTGTAATAAAGGAGGTCTACATGTGTGAACCTGACAGCTACAGTGGTAGGTGAACCATCAGAGCTCAGACCTGGAGATCATGAGGTCAGAATGGGTGGCGAGGAGCAGCTGGTGGCTGTCAAAGGCGGGCGGACATCTCACAGGACACTGGTTACCAAACCGCAGGTCACACAAGTTTTTTTTTTATTCTCAGGGTGCTCTTACTGACAAATTCTCACTTTGTTTTTAAGTGTGGGAATCCTCGAAACAGAGGAGCGAACATCTGCATGCAGCTGTGCTGTGATGACACATGGTGAAAGTGTTACTCCAAACATTTTTTTAAGGTTGATCTTATCCCCACTGCGTCCTATTTCCCATTCCTGGAATCACGCCAAACAATCCCACAGACCCAATACATACATGAAAAATCAATCTCCGAAGCTCTCGAATGCTAATTATGTGGCAAAACACAACGAATTTTGATCCGTTGTACAGTTTTGACACTTGCCTTTCTGGCTAGACGCAGCTGTCCATCTCCATGTGGAACCATGTAACGCTGAGATTTAAAGGTGGAATGTTGTGTTTAATAGAATGTGCTTTGAATGCTGATTTTTGAAGTGTATGCCCTGTATTGAAGGAATGTGTGGGAGAGCACAATGAAAAATGTAATTAACTCAAATAATGTTTCATCAGCGCCCATTAGTGCAATTGACAAAAGGTTTCATGTCAAATGTAAAGCTGAGAGCTGAGGGGCGGGGCAATCTTCATCGCCGACGACACAATTCGTCAACATTTATTACGCAACGCTGCAGAAATCGGAGGAATTACTAATTAAATCACGCAGCTTACCTTCTTTTCAAGGCGTTTCAAGACAAAGTTTCTTTCTTTTTTCTCTTAGAGCGGTCCTCTTTTATCTTGGAGGATGCACGTGCGGGCGACGACGCGAAAACACACTCCCACCGATGGTGTCGCACTGTTGCATTGATCTGTTACTAAAAGGCAAGCCGGTAAACATGGATGTAAACGATGCAGGGTTGAAAATAGCTCAGAAATCAGCTTTGCTAATGTTTCATGAGAGAAATCTTACTGTTAACAAAGTGTGTGATTTACCTACGTCAAACAGCTTCTTATGAACTTCCATTTTAATCAGGCCATTCCACGCCCGGATCATTTTCACATACACCGACTCCCGGTTTCTCTGCCCGTGATTCAAATTTATTAATGACTGATGAAAATAGTTTTTGACTCTTCTATCACTGCTAATCACAATAAGCTCTAATCATTTTCAAAAGTCAGCGTTTCAAAAGCACTGTAGTCACTGTGCAGGAGGGGAGTGCAAGTTCATGCTTGTGTATCGTCGCTGCAGCTCAGCATGATGGGAAAAACACTCCCTGTGACCACTAACTGTACACACACACACACAACACACACACTCAAAAAAAAAAAAAAAAAGCTTTGCTGACATTATTTGTTCTTGCCCGTTATTCCCTCTGAATGTGGCACCGGCAGCGCAAACAGCCCTGCTTGTTATCCAATTGTGCCTCTGCCAGGTATGGCAGGCAGAGCAGTGTTGTGCAGAGTTGACTGGAAGTCCCGAAAAAAGCAGTCTCTCCGTGACAGCCTGTCAATCATTACCTGTGGCGGCTTGCCTGGCGCGGCGCTCTTACACACTGCCAACATCCACGGTTCAAACTGTCGTGCGCCGCTACTTTGTCCTTGCAGAGATATGTGTCATTTTTTTCGCTCACAAGCTGCTCCCGTCGAAACTTTTATTTCCAGCTTCTCCTTCTGTTTATTAGCCCCCCCGTCGCATTGTAAAGCTCTGTATGTGTCTCTTAGACCGTTCAACCCGATTAAACCAAACACCTTTTCGGCTGACAACTCCACGGCATCGAGCAGCACGCCGTGAACCCTTCCCATCAATTACTATCAATCTTCGCTGGCCAATGACGCCATTATCACTTCAAAAACAGACAAAAAGAGAATGAGAAAGGAAGGGATGGAAGGATGGAGGGAGGTAGAGGGGAGAGATCCAGCCTGTAATTAGTGGTCCTAACTGGAAGAGAGAACAGGGGGCCACATGGTTAGGGCATCTGTGGCCGAGCACACACACACACACACACACACACACACACACACACACACACGGTCCCGCTAGTGTCTGGGGGTCCGGTGGTGTCAGCCCTACTCTGGGCCAGCGGCCAGCGCCTCTGTCCCTGTCATGTGGGCCCGTTAATGAGGAAGTCACATATGGACTAGGGACCCTCGTTAGGCGAGCGGGCAGGGAAACACACACACACACACGCCATAATGTGGGAGGAAGCACACACACATGCACGCACACATATGAAATGAGGGACGCGTACACAACTCGCACACATAAACAGGTGCAGGTGAGGGCCACACGCACAGAATGACGGACACGAGGCAACACAAGCAAGCTGGGGGCAGAGAGAGAACATGCTGTCACGGACGACATGAGGGCAGCACCAGACGGGCCTCGCACCACACACTCACACGCTCTCACACACACTCCTGTAGGTCTGTCTCGTCAGTGCTCACTCAAACACACACAATGCTGCAGGCCTCGGAGCAACACAAGCTCCCCCTTGTTAATGAACTGAACTGACTAGAGAGCCGTGCTGAGAGCGGACCAACTACTGTACTTTAGGGAGGGCAGTTGGATCAAGTAGCTGGGTACTGTGGAGCCTTGTTGAAATCCACCAAGCAAGTTCAAATTGTTCCAGGTTACTGTAAATGATGGTTAAAGTCATAATCCTTGACATTTTTACACAAATAAATGTGTTTTGGTGCTCCATTATTACCAAAAGTGTACACCAGGTTGTCAAAAGCTTTTATTTTTGCTCCTAATACAGTTTTTCTTAAATATGAATAATAAATAAAGTGGGTTCTTTGGTTTATTATTTATATTTTTTATCATTTTTCAATGAGAATACCCAGATTGTCTTTTTAAGGGGCTGAAATTTGAATAAATTTCACCTGGATTTCCTGCTGCAAAAAATATCACCGAAGTTTATTACAAACAACATCCTCACGTGACGAGCAAGCTGAAGTTAGAAAAACTGAAGAGAAGTGATGAAAGCGAACATCGGAGGAGCTGAGAAAGCTACAGTTTCAGATTTTTCCAGGTTTTTGGACTTCGGCCATCAACTTCTATTACTTGCGACAGCGGTTGACAACCTGGCGTTCGGGAACCCCCGAAGGGTCGCAAGATCGATCTGAGGGGTCAAGATGTTTCACTTGTGTTATAACATTATACAGACTCACAATCTGGTGGCAGCAATGATGAAAAGATGTATACTCAGCAAATACTTTTATATAAATATATGTGTGATTATAACCAATAGAAAATGATGGTCAAACCCTAGTGGCTTTAGCGTTAGCCATCATTTCAACTATTTCCTTTGTGAGAGGCAGAATGTGTGATTGAATATGAGCGGGAACAGATACCTGCAGAAACTCACATGGTCACCAGGTGATCTCTGTGCAGAGACGCTGCAGCGTCGACCATGTGGCGACAAAAGAGAATGAACCGTAGATCGACGCTGACGAAATGGCAACTACCTGTTTTTTCTTGTTCTGTCCAGCGAGGCTCAAAGGAGGGAAAGGACGCAAGGGGGATGACGGGGCAGAGGCGGCTCAGCTGCTGCCTAGCCCTTTGGTTTTCCTGCCTTAGCTGTGTGTGTGTGTGTGTGTGTGTGTGTGTGCGTGTGTGTGTGTGTGCGGTAAGAGGAGGGGTGGTGTAGGCATCATGGGGGCAACGCTCTTTCACACGGGCCTCTCACCAGCTGTCACCCCCAGCACACTGCTGAATGGGGCCTGTCACTCTGCCGGCCCCGTCGGGATTTAACTGGTCAAGAGAGAGTGAGAAAGAGAGAGAGAGGAGAGAGAGAGGAGAGGAGGAGCGGAGGAGAGAAAAGAGGATGGAGGGCAAGGAGGGGAGGAGAGGGAGGAAAAAAATGAAATACAAAAGCATCTCAGAAAAAGCTGGAGAGCAGGGATTAGGGTGCACATGTGTTGAAGACACTAATGCATCTTACACTAACTTCAACCTCAGCCCCTTCCCCTTGCGTCCCCCTCTCAAAGCCCAGGATTAGAGATCCCGAGCGGGCAAAGGAGAAACATATAGGCCCGGGTCTCCACATCTCCTGCTCAGGGTTATTATCCATGTAGCCTCTTTAGCTTATTACAGGCCTCATCCTCCTATTTATCATCCCTTTGTGTCATATTATTTTTTCTGCCTTAGGAATACATTAAATTTTCTTTAAGTTAAGATGCAGATCAGATGGATTCAGAAGACTTGGAGTGGGGGGGGTCTTGGAGGATGACGTGTGTTTGCCACATCTGCTCGCCGCCCGTTTGCCACCGCGAGGGCTAAGAAGAACAACACAGGGGTCGCTTCAAGACCTGAACCTACCCTGCTAAATCTTACTTACTCTGCCCCCCTCCCCCCCACCTCCCCCGTTCACTCTCTCATTCTGTGTCTGTGTCTCTCGCTCGGCTGCTTTTTGTTTGTAGAGGATGATAGAATAAGAGCGGCAGGTCTCGGCTCAGGCAAAGTCCTCTTTTTCTGGAGACCTGAGGGAGGTGGAACGGGAGGTGAGGGGAGGGGGGAGGCGGGTGCTGTTCACCGCTGATACTGCCGTTGTCACAATCAACCCCCGACCCCCCCCTCCACCCCACCCCACCTCTCTCTGTCTCACACACACACTCCCATTCAAATTCAAATTCAAAAATTGCTTTATTGGCATGACCATACGTAAGCAAAGTATTGCCAAAGAAGGTGATGCGAGGGTTAAAATGCAACTATAATACTTACGGCAAATGGTTTGCACCAGACTACACTGAAAGATTAAACAATTACTTTGAAGCAAATCATTAAAAACTAGGAATAAATGATATATAATTGAACCTAATAGTCACCATGAGCATCCTGGAAGAAACTCAGGACAGTTGAAAGTGTTTTTCCCTCAACTAAAGACTGAATTTTGTTTTGGTCTTCGAGCGTGTGTTGAACACTTGTTTTTTTTTAGTTTTATTTTGATGAGCTGCAGTGTTGCAGGAAGTGTTGCTTTGTCTCCACACCTCTTGTTATCGCTGCTTTCTCTGGGTCGCCAGGTTTGTCCGCATCCACCAGTTTTAAAGGGCCACTTGTAGTCACTGTTTTTTTGTTTTTATATATATATATATTTAGCTCATGTCTTCTTCAGTGTTTGGTTGCTCATGATGCCCAGATATTCTGCCCCTGCTGTTGTTTGTTCACTGTCAACTGTTTGAATCCAAACCAGAAAAGATGTGCTAAGATTGCAACTTTTGAAGATGTTGTTGCATGAGTATCGTTTTAGTTTTTTTTATCCTAAAAATCTTGAGAAAAACCAAAGTGGAGAACGTTTAGATGCAGGAGCAGGTTTTTACATTTGGAGAGTAATGTAAATGTTCCATTTTCTTGGCGCAAATCAGAAAGGTTTTACATGACATGTGCATGTTTTTTCCTTTTCTTTCCATGAGGTTATTGCAAATTCAGCCATGCACATCATGAATAGCCAAAAAATCTCAGAATCTTGCCCATAGGGGTCACTAGCACTTCACCAAATGACTGAGGATTTGCAATGGAAAAGAGCTGCTGGTAGACTGTCAGAGTGTAGCCACGAGTGCACGTGTGCTTGTGGCCTTTCCACGCATGCACACACACACACACACACGCACACGATACCGCCCCATATGCTGAACTCCTCAGTCTCACCTCTACGTGCATGTAGCATTTTCCCAGCATGCCTCCCTTCTCCATAGCGTGCGCCATTATCTGCATTTCTTCACATGGTGTGGAAGAGCTTCGGCTAGTTGGCCGCAACTCAAGCCGGCCCTGATTAGCAAGGGCTACATGGATGTGACACGTCCTCTCTGCCAGCGCGCGATTTGCCCCCCTCCATGCTGCCACACACACACACACACACACACGTACACACTCACACACACCAGTCTACTGCCTGGAAGAGTAGACAGGCCTCGAGCGAAATCCAGCCCCCCCCCGCCTTCACCCCCCCACACCCTCCTTCCGTCACCCCACACACAGCACTGCTAATGCAAATGAGCTCTCTGGTCAGCCAGGCTGAAAAGGCAAGAGAAGGCAGGAGCGTATGGCCAAACAGCGGGGCTACCACCCAAAC
>NW_019525183.1:1763968-1767992 GCF_002814215.2 Seriola lalandi dorsalis | reverse complement strand
TCCACCAGCACCACCTTCTCTTCACCCCTCTCCATCACTCACCCCCATGAGCACACACACGCACAAACCCACACAAATAACACAAACCAATATACAGTATCTTCCTTGTCAACACACCTAATTCCACCCTCTTCTCCCACCGGTTCAGAAACACACACACTTCTTCTTCTTCTTCCTTTGTGCAGCCTTATGTTTACATATTTATCATGCGTGGTACTGCACTTAGATTCCTTCTTACAGGATGAAACTGCATCTCAGCAGGACCGAGTTTTGTGATGAGGAGAAAGTTTTGTTTCGCATGTGTGAGTGGGTAGAGAAATCAATGAATCATGGGTATATGGTTCATCGCTGACACTGTTCTTGTTGATGCAATATTAAAGTTAAAAAACAAAAAAATTTAAAAAAAAAAATCTAATTCCAAAGCTGTATATTTCCCCAAACAGAAAATATGCGTGTTTTTAATGTGTATGGTGCATTTTAGCAAATTTGAATGAAGGAACACAGAAAATAATTCCTCTCATCCTGAGTGAAGGAGGATTTCACCTTATTTTAATGTAGGAAAACACATACACTTTGAATAAATGTATATTTTTGAAGACATTAGATAATTTATTTATATTTTCCATTAAGAAATCTATAAAATAATTATTATTTTATCTCTAATGTCAAAATATCCCTATATTAGAAAAGTAAAAGAAAAAAAAGATATTGTTTACATTGTGCAGATAAGCCAGAGGTGGCAATGTAAAAAAAAAAAGTATGAAGTGATGCATTCTGAAAAGAGCAATCAATCCAAGTGCAAAGTCACAAGATAATAAAAGAGGCCTAAAGTGTCTTTTTCTCTGGGAGCAATAAAACAATCACACACTGAAATATTGGGGACAAAAACACTAAAACAATCATGTTTCTACGTAGTTTTGCATTATTAGGAAGCAAAACACACACTTTTTTCTATATGTCAATTTGCATGTTGTGTCTTTTCACTGACCTGTTTTTTCTTTACACACTAAAAATAGTCAGGTCAAAGTTTGGGCCCCCTTTCAGCTGCACCCAGCACCAATAGGTTGTTCTGACCCAGTGTTACTGTTATATTCTATATTCTATCGGGTCATTTACCCAAACTAAAATATGTTAGACGCAACAAGTTGGAAGTTTCATCTTAAAATGTATTGTTAGTTCATATAACATTCAAAACTGCAAGGATACATATTCTATTACCAACAAATGAGATTTGTAAGTAACTGTGAAAAGAGCTCCAGTAGATTATAACACTTCACAACCATGAATAAAACACAACAACCTCATATCTTGGTTTGTTTTCTACCTGGTACTGTGTAAAGTTAAACCACAACTACATTGGTGCTGTATTAGTATATGTGTTTTATGTTATTGTACCATGACTTCCTCAGGATGTTAACATTTTACGATTTAGCCCGTTCTTTCCATTTAAATAAATAATAAATAAAAGAAATGTAAGTACCTCTCCAGGTTAAAAAAATAGCCAATTAAATATGCTGCAGCTTGAGACTCTCGTCTTCCTAACTAATCACTTTGCTTTATTGTCTAGGCAGTGATGCCAGCCATAATATATTTGCAGTACATGAAAGTGTGAGGCGGGCAGTTGGAGTGGATGGCCTACTTCTTATTCTGCTCGTTTCCTCCCTCCGCTCTGCTCCTCACTGCTCACCTTTCTTCAAGCTGCTTCCCCCTTCACTATCTTGCAGTTAGAAATACAATCAGAACTTTACCACTAACTTTTACAAGTAGTTCCTTAATGTTCACGTAATTACAGAGCTGCAGGTCCGGCCGTTTGTGCGGATAAAGCTCCCGGTTATTGATTTTTAAACAGCGATATAATGTGCGTGTATGTGTTGATATAAAACAGGTTGAGAGCATCAGAAACGCAGTGGCCGCTGAGGTTGAACTAGTGTCCCTTTGAGGCCCTAACAGAACATTTAACTGATGCACAAGCACGCTATTAAAGCAAGTGGCCTAATTTTCACTCTCCTTCGCTCTTTAGATTCACTTGCAGCATCAATTTCTGCCTCTAATTCTGAATCCCAGCAGAGCGACTTTTATTCTTTCATCACGCTGGCATTGTCTTCAGCTCTCATTAGACGGCCTCTCCCCCCCCTCTATCTCTCTCTCTCTCTCTCTCTCTCTCTCTCTCTCTCCCTCCCTCTCTCTTCCTCCTTAGGAAAGACCCACTCTGTTGACTACACAGTCAGGTCTGCACTCATCAATCAACACTCAGCAGAGAGAGAGAGAGAGAGAGAGAGAGAGAGCAGAGACGCAAAGTTGAAGTCCAGAGATGAAGGAGAGAGATTTTTTTTTCTCTTTTCCTTCAGCTCTCTGTGGTTAATCTTCCCCAACCAGACTTCATGAGATTTTCAAAGAATTTCCTCGTACCTGTGGAGACTTTCTTAACTTTCTTTGTATATATCTGGTGACACTTGACTTCAGTGAGTGGCCTTATTCCAGATGTGAGCGAGGGTGTAACTGCACAGTTTATAAGTGTGTGTTAATGTAGTGCAAACATTTGCATAGGATGGTAAACTGGAATGAGGCGGCCATGCTTTTATTTTCCTATTAATGACAGCAGCTCTTTTAAATTGGTGGAATTTTTGCAATAAAAGAATTAATAATTTAATGAATGAATAAACAGAATACGTAATTGTGAATAAAAGGTTAAACTAGTGGTTGTAGCAATTATGGGAAAGTAACACTCCCCTGAAAGTTTGTATCATTAGACATTTAAATGACTCTGCTTTTTCTTGTATATGCAAAACTCTGTGCAAATTAATAAATTTTTTTTCATTTAAAACAAGCATTCTACCCTCAGTTTGATCCAATGTAGAAATACATTTGCATTTTTAAAAGAAATAGATTTTATTATAAGTAAAAAGAAAAGAGTATTTTGATTTTTATTTCCATTTTTGGTGCCTGAAAGTAAAAAGAATATTAAAAAAGACATTCATTTAATGAATAATAGCTGCAATTGCAACCTCCCCTGAAAGTACGTACTACACCTTATTTAAATGTGTCAAAAAAATGAATGTGCTTTTTCCTGTATATGCAAAACTCCATGCAAATGAAGACACTTATTTTTACTCATTCATTCAACAAAAACAATATCAAAGTCACAATTACAGCTGCAAACATGCAAATGACAATAAACATGAAACATGTCACACCTACTGCAACCAGCATTTCAATATTATGACAAAGCAATAGATCGAAACAAGAACACATGCTATTTATTGTAAGCTGCTGTTGGATTTACGCTTCCCACCTCGTCAAAGGGAAAAATATATATCATTTCCCCCAGGTCAGGGTCAACAACCCACATCTTCGACGGGTCATAAACTTGACCCTGAAGCGGCGACCCCGCGGTTCCCAAGGAAAACCTGGAACATTGTTTAGCGAGCACTTACACTCAATCTTCCCCCTCCGTCCCACGAGTTACAGTACACGCTCCGTCCTGCACAGCTCCTAGGTGTGCAGCCGCCCGGTGATAAAAATGTTACAGCAACATCAGGGCCTGTCAGGGAAGTAGACGGGAGTAGGAGGGAGGGGAGGGGTGGGGGTTTTGGGCTACAGGAGGTTTTCACTCAGCGGAGGAAAGAAAGGGGGCAGAGAAGAGGAAAAAAAAAACCACAATAACCGATGAAAAGATGAGATGTGAAGAGGGAAAAATGTTACTTCTGGAGGCATTTTTCTCAAACCAATGAGAACAGAGCTTTTCACCTTTGTGGTGCAAAGGTCAGGTTTCGCCTCAGGCCAAGTCAGCCCAGACTTAGAGAAGCAACTTTCCCTTTTTTTTTCCTCCGTAGAGGGATAAAAGTACGTGTGTGTGTGTGTGTGTGTGTGTGTGTGTGGGCGAGAGTCTGTCTGCATATGTGTGTATGTGTGTGTGTGTGTGTGTGTGTGAGAGAGAGAGGGAGAGAGAGCCCAAACCGGGCTCACACAAAGTAGACCCTGTACATTATCCTGCTGTTAATGGGGCTGTTTAATGGCCACGGGG
>NW_019525183.1:1729577-1763948 GCF_002814215.2 Seriola lalandi dorsalis | reverse complement strand
CCTGTCAGGACTTGGCGAGGTAGTGTCAGAGGGTTCAACCTGAAGCAGACTCAGGAGGCTACTTGTGCTCATGTTGGGCTGGGGGGGTGGAGGGGTGGGGGGTGTTAGCTCAAAGTGCCACCCAGACCCTTGCTCTTTGTTTCCTTTTTTTTTTTTTTTTTGTAGGGTTGTAAAGACCTACTGTGCCTACTGTATCAGTGAAGAAAAAAAGGAGGAGGAAGAGGTGTGAGAAATGCCAGAAAAGGGATTCAGGAGTGGAGAGACACAATCTGGAGGTAGGACTAAACTGAGGTATCACAACTTTGGAAGCCCATTCAAAACTCCACCTGAAGAACTTGTATTTTAACAAAATTGGAACAATATACAGACAAAAATGTTAAGATTCTATACATTTAAAATCTAATCAAGTGTACCACGTTCTTGCATCCAAGCAGCTGTCAATCATCTGGCATCCCCCTGGTACGGAGACCTGGGCAGGGACCATTTGCTACCGGGCACCAGTGAAATAACATCATTCATCGAGGGCACCCGAATAATAATTAGATCACTTAATCGGCTAATATGGTGTTTCAGTTCTGTAAAAAACCATGTATCTCCCAACGCACAAACTTCTCGTGATTTAATAAAAATAGATCTGCTTTCATCTTAATTATTCTTGAAGATACATGATTTTCATTGGACAAGAATGACAGGCAAGTGGACTCAATGACAGGACACTGATTTTGAACTCAAAAATCTTATCAGTGAGCAAAGTATTCAGACATTACCATATCAACCTGTGCGTGCTGTGTTTTCTAAAAAAGAGAGCGGTGTTGGGAGAGAATTTGAAAGAGCTTTTTGAGGATGTTTCTAAAAGTCCTCATGCATGTGTTAAAACATTGGAATACCAGAATATCTTAAATACTTTGTGTCAACCGGTGACAAAGCTGTCAACATTAAAATGCAAAAAAAAATAAAAATAAAAGTAGAAAACAAAGCAACTTCACTTCTATATATTAGCAGTCGCTGTAGTGTAGTTGTTTTCTGACGTTCAGGATTCATTAATTAATGCTGACATTTTTTGTTTTTTTTTTACAAAGTTACTCCATTACAATCAAAAGCTGGTGTGCAAAAGTATTATCAGCAAAATGTACTTCTAAAGTATCAAAAGTAAACGTACTGGCCCCTGTCAGTGTTATGTAATTATTCCTCATGATATAATATTGCATTATTATCACTGATGCATCCATATATGAGCTGCTAGTTTGAGAGAAGCTAACATCAAGTGATTTGTTTCTGTAAAAATCTTAATCTTCGAATTAAAGTGACCAATAAAAAGCTCATTATTCTTCCTGTGAAGTGCCAGTGGAGTAGAGGTATCATGTAGCACAATGAATATGCTTGTGTAAAATAATGTTTCTATGTAGGCCTCAGTCCAGAAGGAAAGCACACGGATCGTTTTCTTTTATCACTTTTGATTAAATGTAAGAGTCAGTTTCTATATTTGATGAAAGCTGTCTTTTCTCCCTTCCCATGACACCTTTTGCTTCCCCCATTTAAAGGTAAGAGACTGGAGTTTGGTGATTTAACAATCTTTTTCTCTCTCTTTTTGAGCCAACAGATCTCTGTGTGTAGCGCAATAAAGACCACTGTACCCATCAGGGGGAAAGAGAGGGCGAGAGGAAGAAGGGGAACGGTTTGACTAACTGATGAATAGAGTGAAGGAGAGAGTGAGTGAAAAGAGGGAGAGAGAGAGATATAGGGAGGGGGCAGTGAAAGGGGAAAGAAAAAAAAAAAAGAGTGAAGTCTGATTAATAATTGCAAGGCTGCTAGGTGCCGATCTTCTGGCTTCTCACTTCAGTGGGCCGGCGCAGGGATCTCGCCTTCGGCCGTGTCGGTGGGGCTCATTAGGGAACCTCTAGGGACCTGACAGAAATTGTTAGCGGGATGTGATGGCCGAATCAGACGTCCCCACCCCTCCCTCTCTCCACCACCACCGCCATTCCCCTCCACCCCTCCTTCCTCCCTAATTCCCTCCACCCACCCACCCACCAACATGCCCCTCATCCGGACAGGAAAAGGAGGAGAAGGGGACCTGCATTCCTCCCCCTTCACCTCCTCAATCCATCCACCCACTGGTCTGTAGCGAGGCTGCCTGTAGTACACCTGTAATCAAGCTACTCCCCCCCCCCAAAAAAAAAAGCACCAGGGGAGTGTGACCAGCTACAGACCTCCGCTCTGATTGGAGCCGGCGGAGGAACGAGGCGAGGAGTACCACAGCCCCGATCCATAATTGATGTGTGTGCACAATTACAGGCCCCCAGACATCAGCAAAGTGTTGCACAAGCGCGCCTCAAGGATAGTTGAATTTTGAACAGGCGTTGCATAAAAATCAAGGATCACTCTTTCTTTTTCTTTTTTTTTCTTCTTCTTTTTTTTTTTTCCTCGGACCACCGACCCCCACCTCCACCTCGCTACATCTCTCTCTTTCCTGAATTTTGATACCTACTATCTGTCCAGTGTGTGTATATGTCTGTGCACGTGTGTGTGTGTGTGAGTGTGTGTGTGTCTAAAATGTGCCAAGCTAGTATAATGGATGAGTGAATGTGGGCTCACTTCACTGGATATGCATACCATTTCTCCGTCTAGTGCATATTTTCGACTTTAAGGGTATTCATTTGCACTTGTCTACTCCCATGAGCTGCGCACAGTTGATCTACGTATTTTTCTGCAGCAGCATGATCACAACTCATGTTTACCTAAAACATGGGGGCCAAAAAAAAATGGATTAAGTTTTGTTCCTTTGCAGTCTTTTGCAGCCTGTGATTTTATATCATACAGAGATTGGGGTTAAAACCGTTTTACTTTGCATATTCTTTGATTTATTTTTGTTGAAAACATTTTATTTTCACCCTCTTAAAAGGGATTTTTTTTTTAATATTTCCCAATTGATAAGGGGTTTTGCCTTTTTGTCATTGACTTTAATTTGTCCTTAAAAGGAGTTGTTAGTTGCTTGAGGGTACAAAAGGCTGCACAGATGACTTAGCAGAAGTGTCCAGCAAATATCAACAATTTCACAGCAGTATGAGTGAGTTACTTATAACAAATGATGAAGTTTAACTTTCATTTACATTTTTTTTTTTAAAGATATGTTTTTGGGCTTTTATTGGACAGGATAGTGGAGAGAGACAGGAAATGAGGAGGCAGAGAGAGGGGGAATGACATGCAGTAAAGGCCGTCCGATGCGGGACTCAAACCGGGGCCAACTGCAGCGGGGCCAACCTCTACACATGGGGCGCCTGCTTAGACCACTACGCCACACGACGCCCCCTCATTTACATTTTTAAACATAAAAGTTATGCTTTATTTAACGTTGATTTAATGATTTGTCATCTTTAGCAATGACCTAAACTGAGAGAAATCTCAAAGTTAATTAATTACAGTATATTATGCTTTGTGCTCAGTTAACCTTCTGTTACTTCATAAGGGCTAATTTGGAAAAAATAATGTAATTATACTTTCAGAGTTCACTGAAAATGATCAGAATTCTATATTTCCCTTCTATAAAAAATTGTGTTTCAACAGATTTTAACACAACAGACAAAAGACACAATGGTGGCCCAAAGCACAGACGTATATAAAGTGTTTTCTTATGTGCGAGCGCAGCATCAGAGCCCATTCACCAAAGGCCCCGATGAATAGTGTCTCGCAGAAGTGAAAAGATTATTGTTGATTAAGTCTCCGTACGCATCAGCGCTCCAACAAAAAAAAAAAATGTCCATTTGCAAAGTTTAAAAAAAAATTTACATAAACCCTCATTTTTCAAGGAGGTGTGAACATGAGTGGACTGGAGTGTGTGTGTGTGTGTGTGTGTGTGTGTGTGTGTGTGTGTGTGGGTTGTCTGGTGTTGTGCAGAAAAACGACTTAAAGGTTGTTGAGGTCATGAAAATGTATTGTACGGACAAAAATATCAGCATAATTTAGACATATTGATCACTTTGCTCTTTTTCTTATAAGGCTGAATCTCTGACTCTTATAATTAAAACCTATTATCCTTATGATCATAAATGTTTATTCAGATAAACTGCCTTTTAAAATAGAATAAAAAAGAAAAATGAAGTTTTCCATGTCCATAACTCCCCTTATGACTGACATATTTATTCATTACATCTACAGCTGCATCTGTTTTATTTTGGAGTGAACTTTTAACCAAAAGACAATCAACTCCGATTGTACGAGAGCCAAGATTTTATCATATCTGTTGCTCAGAATCAAGTTATAAAGAATTAAAAAGTTAAGTTCTTGGAAGTTTTGGAAGTCAGAAGGTGACCTTGTTCAGTAATCAGTTGATGACCTCGTGAGTTTTTTTCACAATCACACTTAAGTAAAATCCTTTTAGCTCGACTGCGCCTCTGTGTGGGAGGAGGGAGGTTAAAAAATATTCTAATGATGCAAACGCTCATATCACGCCCCCCCCCCCGAGTTCAGGTGGAAAAAGCAGTTGCATTTCCTTTGGAAATAAACCGAGCAACCTCAGATGCGAGCAGTCGAATCAACCTGTCTTGAACCATGCAAATAAAACCAACCACTATCTTAGCGTCCTCAGCGGAGACATTTATTCTAGAATGAAGAGAAAAATAAAGAGATGGAGAAGAAGAAGAAGAAGAAGAAGAATGTGAAGCCTTGCCGTTCTCAGTGCTGAATCTAGTGTCTTCACCCTTGAGTGTCAACAGGTGAAAGTGGGCGATAACACTGTTTGATGTTGCCAGACAGAATTTCTACCACCCAACTTCACTTCTTCTTCTCCTAGACCTCTCAGCAGACTTCAAAGCCCCCCACCCCCTTCCTCCTCCCTCCTCTGTCTCTCTCTTCTCACTTTAATCCACTGCAGCAGAGTCCTTCAGTTCAAAGCGCTCAGGAACACCCTCTCTGCACTCAAAAACTGCAACCCAAACTTTTTCTTCAACCAGCCCCTTCCCTCCTTCCCTCCTTCCCTCCCTCCCTCCTCCTCCTCCTCCTCCTCCTCCCTCTGCTGAGTAGCAATTACAGCTCTGCTAGCGCGCTGACCAGCTCCCGCTATTAATTAATCCCACAAAGAGCGTTCATTTCCTGGATTTCTCAGATTGACAAGAGATGAAGGGGAGAAGAAGGGGAGCAGAGTTGCCTGTTTCAAAGGCAATTCAGTCTGACCAAGCCAAAGAGAGGAGAGAAGAAGAGAGTAAAAAGGGAGACGAGAAGAAAGACCTGCTCTCCTAAAGTAGGTGGAGGTGGAGGGCACATTTGATACAGGGCCCTACTTGAATGTGATTGAATGCTTTGTTGCAGAGGGCTCTTTGCTAATCTTTACCTGCACAAAAATTCACAGCGTTAGAAAATGCCCAATGAAGGGCTTGAGAGTTGAGAGGCTTTGGCCTGGGTGGGCGAGAGACGGTTGGGTGAGAGCTTTCAGGTCCTGCCCGCGCGCTCTCTCTTCCTTTCGCCTGTTGGACTTTCTTCTCGGAAAAGAAAAGGAACTCCTTTTCCCCCTAGCTGCTGGGTGGGTGGGTGTTGTGGTGGTTGGAGAGGGATGAAATCACGCTGAATGAAGAGAGAGAGAGAGGGGTTGAGAGAGGGGAAGGGGTGGAGCTGGAGAGGAACATCGCCAGGAAGAGGGGAGCAAATGATAGCGAGGGGGGATTCAGACGTTTCATTCATGGCCCTGTGTGCCGGTATGTCTGAATGGTGTGACACAATCAATCTTATTGTGAAGTGAGGTAGGCCTATCAGAACTATTCGCAGGGTGGCCGTTTTAATCTGAGTGTAAGACGGGTAACGCTACCTGGAAGAGCAAGCACAGACCAGCTTACTGTGGCGAAGTTCCAGCCTCTAAAACTACATAGTTAAGGTTACAGAACAACCATGGTCTTGGTTAAAACCAATTAACACCGGCCTTTTTGGAGGAGATGTGTTACAAGCGTCACGCTCCAGTGTCAAGTCGGCCAAAAACCACGAACGAAATGTTGCCAATTATTTGCAAAAGAAAGAATAAAAGATCAGAGCTGTTATTTTTCTTGTGAGAACAGCCTCCCTGCTGTTCTACAAGAACACATCATACGATCAAACTGCAATACTCCTCACTCAAAACTGTATTTAAGAAATCTCAACTGATAATCTAGGATTTTAAGGTAATGCATTTGGCCCAATAACCTACTGTGATCTTGCATCTGAATATCTAACAATCAAGCACAAAACAAGCTTACAATGAGTCATTCCACGGGCGTCCCTGAGATGTACGAAGGTGTACGAGTCGAGGAGAAAACGAGAGCACATGGTTTTTATCGGGTTTCTCTGCTTCACTTTTATATTCGATAAAGATCATCTTTTTCTCTCCGTTGTCATACCTCCGCTTTCTGATTTAAAGCTAAACTATAGTTTATCACAGCTTTGGTTTGATTTCTGTAGCTACAGCCTGTGATAATATCGCTCTCAATTGGACGCTGACAATAGAAAATAGAGCTCTTATAGAGTTATGGAAACAAAACCCAAGTTGTGGCACCTCACTTTACCCAGCTGATCACCACGAACCATTCAAAAAAATCAAATACTCATACGACACACAAACAAAAAGAAATCATCCCTTCACACACAGCACATAACGTATCCCTAAACATTAGTCAGTATTTAAAAACGAAAGGAATTAATCAAATCTCCTTTTCTTCAACATTTGCGAGTGGAATACTTTGAAGAAAAAAAAAAAAAAAAAAGAATAACCTGCCTTAGTCTGATGCATCGTCAATAAACCCTTCACTCACCTGATGAAGCATCAATATTTCACATAATCAATTTCTTTGAAGGTGGTTGATTGAGGGCCTGAAATTCATTTTGAGATTTTGCAGTCGATAAAGTTTGAAATATTAAAGCGCAGTCAGCTTCTCTTTGTTTGTTACATCCATGAGAGATGCTGGCGAAGCCGGAGAAGAAATACCTGTTATTTTCTTACGCGCTTTAGAATGGCGTCGGAGAGAATCTGCTCTTTAAAATTTAACACAAACAAAGTGAGAAACCTCGTGTTTACTGATGTTACTTTAGCCTTTAACCTTCGGTGATGTCTGCTCTCCTGTTTGTGGATATTAAAGGCTCGGTTTCTCACGGCTTGCCTTCCCTTCCGTGCAAATGTTGGCGTGCTAACATGCTAAGTTAAGGTAAACACTATACTTGCTAAAGATCAGCGTGTAGATGCTGTTCGCATACTGACTCCTCGAAGTGAAATTTCTGCTCTTTGCAAATAACGTTGCATCAAATGAGAAACCAAATGATAAGACGGGAAAAGTTTTAAATAAACGAGTATGAAATGAAATGATTTGTTTGCAGAAGAGGTCCACGGTTGAAAGAAATGATTGCAGGTTAGCAGTATGGATTATTGCAGCGGCGTTTGATGATTGTTTTCAGGTGCTGACTCACAAAAAAAAAAGTTTTAATTCAAAACTTTTCAAACAGAAACAACCCAGATTTACATATGAACAGAGACTCTTATTATGTCCTCAGAGCTTGACAGAGGTGCACCGGACTGATGACTTCTCCCTCGTCCGCTGAGCAAAATCACATGTTAGCAGTAGATCATGTTTCTACATCCAAGGGCAAAGCGCTGGCAGGTGTGAAGGGAGCAAAGCCTCTGCGATAGGAGGAAGTGAAAATTTGAATATTCAGCCAGAGGGTGGAGAGGAGAGGGCGAGAGTGTAAAGGCCATTTTCACTGACCCCGAATGTCTGCGGGTCCCGACGCTGACCCGCTCTCTCCTGACGGGGCCAGATGTTCCCGCACACATTCCGGTTGTGAGCGTGCAAACACACACAGCGAACGGCGAACTTAAAAAAGGGTGCCCTGAGCTCCGGGGACACTGCTTGTTTTTCTATCATTCATCACCCTGATGTCAAAAGTCATTACTGAGCAGTTGTTTTCACAAATGAAGGGGCAGCGAAAACCTTTAAAATGAATAGCCACACCTGATTGGATGTGATCTCCTCTTCCTGTTGTATGTGTGGCCGGACCTTAGAGTTTGTTTTTCTTTTTATTACGGTTCAGACATTTTCTAATTCCGACTTCACCGAGCTCTATTCGTGAGTCAGGCAACGACAAAGATGTATTTTCCTACATGCTTGATTTGCCAGTTTACCGGTAGCCTAGCTGCTTTAACACTATAGACGTCATGTGGGTGTTTGCCCCTTCAGCAAATTATGAGCTGGCACTCCACAAACAGAGAGCTCCCTTCAGGATAATTTGGTCCTTGGGGATGGACTTATGAGCCATTAACAAACTTCCCTCTGCTGTTCCAACAGGCCACGATTGTAAGAAAAACTAACACTTTAAAAACTTAATTTTCCCTCCTTGTTTGGTCGACCTGATTAGCACACTGCTAATTCTCCTCCCTGGTGCAATTAATCACGTTGACACCTGTACTCCAGGCTTCATCACAGTCTTCATTCTCACTCTCCGCCGGGCTTCGTATAACCGGTGCGCTCTAGGCACATCAGAAAGTGTTATTTCTGTCATCTCATTACCAGGGCAAAAAACAAAAGTCCACAATATCAAGTCTTTGATTTGTATCTTTTGTGTGTGTGTGTGTGTGTGTGTGTGTGTATTTTTCTTGAAGCCATGTGAAAAAAAAATTTAAAAAATCAGTTTATTCACATGTGAATTTTCTCTAGAATCAAATGGCATATCTTCCTACTGTTTGAATGATAAAGAAGCCAAAAAGGTAGCACTCTATCTAAACTGCATTATGCATTTCTGCTTTCAAATGGAAACCTTTATGAGAGCATGTAAGTGTTCTTGAGGCTATCTTGCTGTATGAATATACCCATTAAATCTCATTAGAATGAAGATTTGAGAAATTGTATTTGATGGAGTGTTGCCTTTTTTTAATTTTTTTTTGTGCTTCTTCACAGCTGCTAGAAATACACCGTACTAGAAACTGTACTTTACTGGTGGAGTGATCTTTTCTTTTTTTTTCATGTTACTGGACCTAAATGAGGTGAAACTGAATAATAAAAAAAAAACATATTAAATTACCTCATGACTTTACTGGCTTTTATAAATTTGATTTCAGAAAAATAACATTTCAAGTCCTTGTGTGGAAAAGCAACCTCTTTATGTCATCTAAGTGGGATCTGAAAAATTAATCATGTTAAATGATTAGTTAAAATGGTATTTTTATTGCCTCTCAAAAGAGGGTAAAGTACAAATTACAGTATTGAAGGTTGACTCTCCCACACACGGATATTTTCCAAGCTTTTTACATCAGATTCAACCAGTGATACGTGTGTTTACTGGCCTGCTTTTTTTTTATTAAACCAAGCTGGTACATGTTGTGTTTCTTTTTCCTACGAATCAAGTCATCATAGCAGTTCGCCTCACATGTGACGGAGGGTTGACACGTGGAAGATTAAAGTTGTGTGAGGATTAAAACTATACTTTGCATTTAACACAAAACCACATCTGTGCTTGGCCCTTAATGTTTTTGAATGTTGAATTGAATGCATTGCCTATAATGTTGCCAAATCAATTAGCCAATATATCCTAATGGATACAGTTATATCTATATACAGTAACTTAGATCCTGCTTCACTTTTCATGCTGAGTCTTTAAAAATCAATTGTCAAAAAATTGTAAAAAGCAGATAGTGATGTGACATAATAGAGGACAAGCTTGACTAAATGGAGAAGAGATATTATTTTTCTTTTTAGAAATTAGGGATTAACTGAAGTCCTGAGGAGTTGATCAAGACGTCACTAAAGTCAGCAGGAACTTGCACTCCTGAAAGTAGATTTATGATCCTACAAAAGTCATCCTGTTACAAATCTCAACTCTCACATTCATAGTTGCGCAGCTACAATGCTAATCTAGTCGCTGTGATACGAGAGTTGCTGTTTGGGATCACAGCTTATATGATTTTGGCGAGAACTTCTTCAAAAGTTTGTAGCTGGGAGTCGAATAATGATTTTTACAGTCTTGTTTCGTGGCCTTTGAAATTCTCACCAAAAGCTTTTTTAATTCTTAGTGAGCTGCGTCACCCTGCAGTACTCCAAATGGCAGGCCGACTGTTGTTTGAGAGGTCAGGGGCCGATCTGGGCATCAGAATGTCCTGGAAGCCTAATGTGACAGTGCACCTGCCTTGCATTTCAATCCTCGCACCCCCAAAGCTCGCACCAGACCTCGCCATCAAAGAGCTCACCCCGCACTGACTCACATGCAGCAACAGCCAGGACATCTGTGGAGTTTTGGCAGCTTGCACGTGTGCATGTGTGTATACATGCGTGCATGTCCGCTTGTGTGTGTGTGTGTGTGTGTGTGTGTGTGTGTGTGTGTGTGTGTGTGCATGCTAGTCTCCTCATCCAGACAGTGTGTGCGCGAGACCTCACATTCCAGCCAACACTGACTCTTACTCAGGCTGTGTTTGGCCAGCAAAGCCAGTGGGAGCCGCGCCCCGTGTTACAGGCGGCGGCCATGTCGGAAGCAGAGGCCTGTGGCTGCATCCTGGAGCCTGCTGGGGAATCACTTTTACAGGAGCCTACAAAAAAAAACTTCCCAATCATACAGTATGCGAACTCACATGTCCTCGCTCGTTATTTTTTCTGTGTTTGTCACACTAAAAATCAGGCACACACGTAAATACTTTACACACAGGCACCCTCCGCCGCATGAATATTCATTTGCAACTGTGATGAGCTGTGACTTGCCTTCCTGGCAGGGCCCTGTGACCACATGGCTGGGGTGTAAGAGGAAGAGAAAGGCCGTGTCGGAGCGTGTTACTCAGGCCTGCCTCATTCAATTGGATCCAACCATGATGTTCAGATTTCTCAATCTCAGATGGATTCCAGACGTTCCCTTAAAGCCACTCCTCCCCTTCCTTCGCTCTTTGATTTCTAAAGAGGGGGCTTAAGGGCTGGTTAAGGCGGCAGGGTTGAGGGTGTATCTGTGCATGTGTGCGCACATGTGGATGTTTAAGGGGAAGAAGGGAGAAAATGGAAACCGTGCCAATGAAAAAGGCGCACCTTGCTCCGCGTCTCCTGGCTGAAATTTGACCCGAGCTAGCCCCACTTTAACGAGTCGTCGCTTTTGTCCGGTGTCGGCACGAGGAAGCTGGCATGGCCGACCGTGGCGGAACAATGCCGCCTTTCCGCGGCTGCCCATTGTGCACAGATCTTTGCATTGTTCGGTCCTCCCTCACCCCCTTCGCCGCTCACACCCGGCCAGCTGGCACGGAGATGGCAGCGCCGTTGACAAGGTTCACAATACCCCCTCTAGTCCACGCCACAATAGAGGGACATGAACACAGGCACCTCTATGGCACACAAGAGGCTGAGGAGGGGATACTGGGGCCTCACAGGCAGGTGGTGCTGCCAACGTCTCTGCGACATGTCGGTAGCTTTCAGTGCTGACAAGGGGCTGGCAGAGAGGTTTCTTCTTTTAAAATCCACATTGTTCATGGGGGACTCTAGAGGATGAGTGTTTGTGTGCTGTTTTTTTTTTTTTTTCTCAGAGAAATGGGGAGCTTAGTCTCCTCTCATTCTCACTGCACACAGCCAAAAAAGCTACACACACAGACACACCACACACACACACACACACACACACACACACACACATCCTGGAAATCCAACTTCTTCCCCTGTCTGTCTTTCTGCTCTCTGTTTGCCTCAGCTTATTGCATTATTGCACTGACTTTAGACTTTTGTCAAGGCTTATCAATAAGAGAGAAGTGGCAGATTCACATGTTTTGGGTAAAACTGGTGGGGAAGAAGAAGGGTTTTTATTTTTTGAGAGGCAGAATGCTGAGGTATTTCAAGTCTGAGTGACAGCTGGGTGCCAGTGTGCTGCTCCTCGAGTCATGATACGGTGTTTGCAGCGGGTGTTGTATTTAGTCTGGGTGCTGTTGCTGGAGCCTGAGCTGCTGGTTTGTCATTTCACAGGGAGCTTTAGTGTCTCTGGCAAGCTCTGACTGGGTTACACAGAGCTGAGGGTTGTGTGACAGCACCGTCAATGTCACTGAAGGTCATTTAAAAACATTTTCCTACTGAATATGAATTACTGCAGCCATTTCTGTTATTAAAGTATTCTGAGTCATTTCTTATGTTTTTTGTTCAAGAGTCGTGTTGGTGGCGCTTTTTTTTTTTTTTTAAAGGTCCCATATAGTATAAAGGTAGGTGTCCATGTGTTCTTTGATTATAAAACAGGTATAATTCTATATTTATACTGTGAAAGTATCAAAGTGCATGCGTTAATTGTTTTAGTTATTCTTCTATGCTTCTAGGAGTCGTAGCTCATCATAAACATCCCACACCGTCACACATTGCAAAGAACAGCTGTTTGTTTTTCTGTAATTTATTTATTTCCTTTAATGGCAGGTTAGAACCTTTTCACCAGTGGACACACACACACACACACACACACACACACGGTGTCACATGTTAATGTATGAGCTTGCATAAATTCTGAGGAGTTTTCGTGTCAGACGGCAGTTGTGTGTGAATTTCATTACTGTCAGGGATGTAAACAGCGGGCCGGCGGCAGCACCAAGATGGTTTTGATGTTGAGATGTTCCACTGCCCCCGGGTTTCCCTGCGCAGACATGTGGCCCCCCGGTGACACCAAAGGATACCTGTGCGGAGGCAGGGCCGAATGGGGGTAACAACATGGGCCAGCCATGATTGTTGAAGGGATGCTGATTGGTTAGTCAGTCAGAGAGAGAAGATGAATCTTGGTTCCATCAAAAGATCACAACTTTTCATCTGTCCCTGCTGTGCGTTAGTGTTTAGTGCTTATTATCAAATGCTAACATGCTAAATTAAGATGGTGAACATGGTAAACGTTACAAATTCATAGTTGTATGAAACATGGAGTGGCTTGCTAGCATGTTAGCTGTACCTGTCAAACAATGTCTCCCTGAGCTGGTCCACTTTCAAGGCCTGCTTCAAGTTTCATTTATGTTCTAATCAGTCCATCCCTGTGGACCCACACCCACCCTCCTCCGTCCTCCCCTTTTCCCCTTCAGCCCCTCCCACCCCACCCCAAAGGTTCTCCCCTCCTTGCTGCTGTCAGTTCAGCACTTTTAAGGGAATTGGTGCTCTTTGAAATGCATATTCCACAAGGCCCGACACTGGCATGTGTACACTGCTGAGTAATTGTGGAGGCCAAATGTTTAATTACACATGGCAGGCCAAGCAGCAGGAGGCCACACCACAGCAGGGCTCAAAAACAACGGCCTAGCTTCTCGTCTCTCTCGGTCGGACGCGCCAATAACAACCAGCCCCCACCCCCCACTCTCCTTCAAAAAACCATACTGAGAGTGCAGACGGCCGGGCGAAAGGAGGTGAGGGGAAGGGAGGGAGAGAAATTTGTTTTCATGTTTATGTGTAAAAGCAGATTTAACCCTTACATTCCCCTTCAGTTTATTTGTGACCAGTTGCAAGGTAAAGATATTCTTCAAGACTTTATTTACCAAGCTGCAGGTGCGTGCCAAGACTTTAAGGAACAATACAGTTCACTGAGCAATGGATACCTGCAGTACAAGGTGTGCAAACACTTAGCCTGAGTATGTTCTTCTGCAAAATGTGCTTATGCTTCGCGTTAGCCCTATGGTGGTCTTTAGTCTTCTCAGCAGGCCTGGGGTTTGTCCTGGTTCTGCTAATGGATCCAGACTGGTCATGTGGAGCCGGGTAGAGGAGGTGGCGATGGGGGGAAGCATGGAAACTGGGGCCCAATGTCTGTGACCCCCGGGCGGCAGGGTCAGCGGGAGGAAGCGCAGAGCAGCAGGGGAAGTGGGAGCACCTGTGCAGGTCAGCGGCAGCCCGTCAAGCTTAACTAATTTTGAAATCGACCTCCGACCTCCATTCCCACGGTGCACCGGGGCACAGGCTTAGGAAGGTCTGGTCTCTTCTAGCTTGACTCCTGCTTTTAATTACCGGCTAGAACAAAGTTGTTATCTGATTAAGCCTCCTTATAAAACCATATCATTGATTGTATCCTTTGCTCGGTGTCGGTACAAATTAGCCCATTAACACACAACAGGGATGTGGCGAGTGATTTAATAAAATGAAGCTAAAGCCGATAATGGCTGTAGTTCCTTGAGTGGTTGACCTACTGTGAGGGATTAGCAAGGCCTGCTCTCAGTCATACACAGATACTAATGCCGCACACACACACACACACACACACACGTACACACCTACAGGCAAAATTAACAGCTTGCATATCCCCCAATGGCCCTAAATTCTAAACTGAAGATATATGGCTGAAACAATGGCTAAAACTTTGTGTTTTACTCACATGTATATAATCCATTAATGAAAACTCAGTATTTACTTTGGCATTTCTAGCATATGGTTGCAGTTGATGGATTTACAGCTTGTTGATTGGCTAATCTTACATGTCAGCATCAATGATGAGGTGAATCAGAGCAGACGCCTCCACATGCAGGACGCATACTGTATGTGTGTGTGCACCTGTGAGCATGCATGTGTTTTCAAGGCTCTTATGAGTGTGTTTCTGTTTCTGCCGGTGTGGTCTGCGCCGATGTGCCTTCAAGCTGTAACATGCTCGAACAATCACATGGCGATTAAACCGCGGCGGCCCCTCAATTTTCAGCCACACTCGGTGTCACGGGGAGAGCTGTCCGTCGAAAGGAGCGCTGCCAGATGTCTGCAGATGTTTCGTATAGAGAAAGAGGAAAAAAAGCATTTACTCATACTGTATTGAAAGGTTGCATCATTTCATTTCTCGTACTGCGATAACCCCAAGTGGTTCAATTTACAATGATATCAAAAAAATGTCCTATTGCTTACGACTTATGGATGTAGTGTGTATGTAATGCACTTCCGTGTTATCACCTGTCAATCAAACAGGATAGGCAGGTGTGTGATATAAGATGCTCTGCTTCCTGAGCATCAGAAGACGTGACTGCAAGTAAAGAGTTTTTATGTGAAACTGTCAAAGACTTTACTTTGAGCGTTATCAGTCTCACCCTTTAACGTTCTTTCCTGTGCAGCCGGAGGACAAGGATTAATTTGAAGATGTGTTTTTAAGGTGGACTGGCCGGTAGGCGTTCTGGTGGAGGGCACCTGAAGGATGGCAACCAACAGATGACAACATCCGGCGGCAGGCTTATTTTTCATCCTAATTGTCAGAGCCCTTTGTCAGGGTGCGGCGGTGGCGGCCAGAACGCTTGGCATTCTTGACTTCCTGCCAACTCCCTCCCTCTCTCTCTCTCTCTCTCTCTCTGTCTCAGACTCTGTCTTCCTCACTCGCTTTACCCCTGCACTAATGGAATTTTTTCTTGTTTGTCGTTGCCATGGTGAAGGGATCATTGCCTGGCACGTTGTGTGTTGACACATCTTCCGCGATCGGGATGTGAACGGCATGAAGAAGGGGAGGTTTGGCACTGGCAGATGGGTTATTAAGAATGTTGTGAACAGGGAAGGCCTAACGGTGACCTTTGACCTCTAATACACACATGTAGATGCAGACACAAAAAGATCCAACAAAGCATCTATACATGCATAGATACATCCACAATATATTCTCCTGTGGCTCTTGAGTAAGAATAACTATGGTGATCATTAGGAGGTAGAATTAGCTCCACCTGCAGCTACAACCATACCATTATCATTATTATAGTATTTTTATATTGTGATATTGCTACTCAAACCTAAGGAAAGAATCTGTGTACCTCGTCCACAACTGGCAGCTGCCATTCATAGTATGTGAATACATGTATTTCTATATGGTTCTGTGTAGAGGAATATATGACATGAGCTCAAAACTTATGATGATATTTGGCATGTAGACATTTGCTAGTAGTCTGTAAGTAAACACTGCTGCCTTACTTTTTAAAGCATGTGAGATTTTAAAAAGTTAATGTATACAAATCTGACTTTACAATAATCTTTTGAACAATTTATTTGTTATTGAGTTCACCTGGGAAACACATCATTGTTCATAACAAAATGAACATACAGTTTCTTATAAATATTATCGATACTCAATGGGGGAATTTTAAATAAATATGCGGTCTGGAAAAATGTTTCTACAGCCGTCTCTTTTAGGAATATCCTATATCACCGAGCGGATGAGTGGTGGGGAAATGATTGTACTTGGGCAGTAAAAACTAAACAGACCGAAATTATCCTTTTTGCAAAGCTGCATTTTCTGCCAACAAGCATCATGTTGTCAGTGCCTTGATGTCTGCAAGACTCTTTCACATCATGCTCAAGGTCACTCGAGAAAAATTCTACTTTTTAGTCAAACCAGTATTCTTTTGCCATGTCGTGTGATTCCAAAACGTTTCTTCTTCATGCATGTCTCTACCTAACCGCCATCTCTCAGGCTTAAAACGTGCATTAATCTGAGGATTTATGGACAGTTCAAATGGATTTCCTATTCTCAGACACTTGAATAATACAAGGCTTAGTTTTTCTTTTTGATATGAGAAAAATATTTGTTTTTGCAGTTTAGAATATGTCAAAAAAAAAAAAGTCTGAGTTGACATTTCAGAAATTTTTTCAAAAAAGTTTTTACCCATCATTGTTGCAAACAAACAGACACTCACACACACACACCTCCTCTATTTCCCACAACCATAACCTCTGAATCCCAGCGTTCTCCCTCCATTGTTCCTCCACTGCTAGTCATTAACATCATAAAGGCTGTGAGGATATGCATGGTTTCATTCACAAAATCATCTCCCAGTGCAGGGGCGATGAAATCTAGGGAGGAGTAGGAAGAGGGGAAAAAACTGCCCCAGGAGCAACAACTAAATGAAAACAGCAGTCTCAACCCAAAGCGTGTTCACTCAAGCAGGAACTCCCAGAACAAAGGGGCTGTTGTGTGTTTTCAACAACCCTGGTGTTGTACGGGGGCCTTGACCTTAGCCGAGCTTGACCCTAACCTGTAAGAGAAGCGGTTGTTTGTTTGGAAATGACACATTACACCTCACGTGTTGAACGACAAAGCTGCTGTCAGTCACAGCACTGGGCATCAGTGATTCTCATCCAGTGATGGTGAAAAAAAATCTGTTGAGTTGACTTGAGTTCATTGTATTTCAGGCGACATGTTGTGTTAAAATGTAGTCAAACCTCAATTAAATGCCATGATACTGAATATCATATCGTGTCATCAATGTGGGCGAAAAAAAAGGTCAGATCAAGTCAAGTCTGGCATTATTCTATGTATTTCTCATCAACAAATTCACCAAATAAAAAGAGGACACTGTAGTTTTTAGTAAACCTTCCTCAAATGGGGAAATAGTGCATTTGTCGGGGACTATTTTCAGCTGCGGATTAATAAACATGTGGCACCTTAGTGAAAGAACACGTCACTTGCTGCAACGCTGTGGCTTGTTGATGTGCTCTTAATACTTTTTGGACAACAATGGAGCTCTGTCGCACAGAGGATATATAAGGCTTTGGATACACAGACCGTACTTGTTATATCGTGTGGTGAAATCTGTTGACAGTCAGAAAAATATATAAAATATCACCAGCATCATCTTTAAAGACAGGTGTAGGCTGTGTGAATGACGTCACCGTTTTCTGGTCAGCTGAACTGTAAATACCTTGCTGGTGTTTTTAGCTGTTGTCCACTCTACTGTGGTGAGCAAGGCTCCCCCACCGCCCTGAGAGACTCTGAACATGAGGCGGCACTCAGTGCATGCTGGGCCTGTAGGCCTGCTGGGAGAGTGAATTTGAACAATGCTTTACCCGGGAGAGACGCACAGAGAGGATCTAAGCATGACCTTTCAACTTAAGAGTGGAACAAAATTGCTAAAGATAGAATAACCCGACAACAATACTTTTAAATCAAATCAATTATTAAAGGATATTGGTGAAAAGTTTCTAAAAATAGATCCTGATTGTTGTGTATGACGCTTATCAACTTCCACCTTAAGGCGAACATCTTTATATAGACTCCTGCAAGCACTGAGACAAATGCAATTTCAGTTTATCGGGCAGAACATACTTTAGCAATCATCTCATTTTCCACTTGGTCTCCTTCTCACGTTCCCAATCTATATTATTTTCACATGCCAATATGGTGATCATACAGCTCATCCACCAGAGGGGAGAGGGATTTGCATACAGGTTCTCATGGTGAGTGTTGAGACTATCAGTGCGGGAGAATGAGAGACACATGAAGACGTAATGTATAAGCATATATACAGAAATACTTTTGTTTCATAAACATATAACTTCCACAATATGAAAAAATAGCATGTGCAATGAACACAGTCTAAGACTTTACAGTGTATATGCATGCATGTAACACTGGATACTGCAAGTGCAAACGTGCCTCTTCTACTACTATAACACTGGATTCAAATCAGATTTAAAAACTATTTGCAGGGGTGTCGTGTAGCGTAGTGGTCTAACCAGGCGCCCCATGTGTAGAGGCTACAGTCCTCGTTGCAGTTGGCCCTGGTTCGAATCCCGCATCGGACGGCCTTTCGCTGCATGTCATTCCCCCTCTCTCTGCCTCCCTGTTTCCTGTCACTCTCCACTATACTGTCCATTAAAGGCATAAAAAGCCCAAAAATATACTTAAAAAAAACTATTTGCAGCAAAACTGCTCGGCAATTTAATTGTTTATTGTTTCATTAAAGGGTAATTCCACCAATTTTGAACATGAATATAATTTTACTTCTGTGACCTTGATGATGTCATAGTGATGTCATCAGGGTCACCTTGGCTTGGGGACACAGACAGCATGTTTCTTATTGAAAGTCTGCATACCAAACTTGGGATATTGAGACCCACCCATCTAGGCAAGGAGGGTCTTATAAAAGACACTACAGAGATGCATTATGGGAAGTATTAAAAGAGTAAAAGACAGAATGTCTCACCATCTGATGCAGCAATTCTTTTTTAATCTACCTCCTGCAAGTCTCCAACTTTATGTAAGTGGTGTTGTATGTCAGTTGGAAACAGCGACGTTTGGATAAACAGTAAATCTATGCACTACTTTCAAAAGCACTACACAAAAATGACATTCATTCATGCACATGTGCTAACGCATCAAGCTATAGACTGCTCACATATAAATATGCATATGTTAAACCAACACTGACCATACATATACACAAGTTACAGTTCATGCTACATACTGATGCCCTCACAGGTACATTCAACATTCACAGAACATTAAAACTGGCGTGCAATAATTAATGGAGAAATGTAGATAATTGCCTTGCACGTCTCTCCCAGCAGCTTCAGCAGGGCTCCTTTTGACAATCAAACCAGCCTGCTGAATCGTTTCAATATGTATGCTTGTTTAAATATTTCACTTGTGATATGTAATATGCAGGCAGAGTACAGCAGTGGAACAGCCCTCTGATGGTGAGCTTGATAATTGGAGGGTGCAGTTTGCTCTCCCCTTCTTCCCTCTCTCCCTCCATCTCCTCTCCTCTCCTTTACCCACCCATCGGTTTTGCACACCTTGCAGACCTGCGTTTACCGCTGACTTCTGAATGCCTTTGTTAAACAGCCATTTACACCCTCGTCCCGTGAATACATTTCCTCGGGGTGAATTCCATAATTTTTCATGTGCCAACGTGATGGATCGTCCCGAATTTAGATCCCAACTTTGACAAGCAGCCGAGGAGGGACCACACCACTGTGAGAGTGGCCTTTGTTTTGCATTGCAGCCCATTTACTGATAGACAATAAATCTTCCCCCATGCAAATTTGATCTCCCTTAAGTGTATGATGCTTCCTGAAGGTTAACATGGATTGTGATGGAATTTAGCATTTTAGCCACAAAATGGTGTCCATGCTTGTCCTCACGAGGAAATAAGCCATGCAGATAAACTGGCAATACAGTCGGGGATTAGTGACGATGAGTGATTTTATGTTGGTTGTTACAATTTGATGGCTCTTCCGCTGTAAATGCTTGAAATAAAACCCATTAAAGTTTTTAGTGTACACTGTCTCTACACTCTCCTGTACTTTTACAAAACCATCTAAAATTGCCCCTTCAGGATTCCTATGAGCCATTATGCATTACGTGTGTGTGCGTGTGTGTGTGCGCGTGTGTGTAGCTAGGTGTGAGTGTGACTGAAACGAACACGCCAGCTTGAGTACCTGCAACCAGCGAGTCTGCGCACAGAAGGAGGCACAACAAAAGCGGGCGAGCCATTCTCCCTCTGATAAACAGACATAATTCAAATGTCAGCATTTGAATGTCATCCTCAAAGAGCCCTCTCCATCAGCGCTCGAGTCATTACAGACGATAGGGAGAGAAAAAAAGGAGGGGGACATTGTTTCATCTGTTTGAGCTTTCTATCCCTCTAATTATTAAAGCGCCTTTCTTCCTCTCCCCACCCTTTTGAAAATGCACAGAGGGAGAAAGAGATTAGAAGTATTGTTGCCTTTTGACAATTCTATTTTTCCCCCCTCTCCTCTCCATACAGGTTGAGTTTTAATTTGTGGCCGCTGAAGAAGCAGAGCCCAGATGGCGAGGCACAACTCGTCATCCCTCTGTCTATCTTCCCTCTCTACCTTTCTCTCCCTCAGAACCAGCACCAGATAACAAAGATATGCAGATGAGGCCGAGGCGGCGAGCTCTGGATCGCCGCCAGAGAGATCGCCTCTCACAATGGCGGGGAACAAATTGATGTGTCCTGCAAACTGTGCCACAGTAGCAGCGGGTTACTCAGTGGCCTGCCAAAACCGTCAGCCTACCGTGCCAGGCGGTGTGCCCCCGGTGGCAAAGTGAGGACATCAGCTGCTGAGCGATTGCCAGAGGCCTGTGACACAATATGTAGCATCAGTGTCAACGATGTCATTAGACAGAGAGCGACGCTGCCAGCAAACTCATTAGCCCGAGTGGAAGTGACCCAACTCTTCGTATAGCTGCAATATGAGCAACAAATGCACTTCTGGAGGATGTTTTGAAGCTTTGATAGTTTTCAAGTGCTGTGATTCCTCCCAGTTTGGCGGTTACTGGGTCAGATTGATAAGATGAAACATGCATTATAGGACTATAGTGTGCCACATACTATGTCAAGTGGCATGCCTTCCATTAGGTTTAGAAAAAACCTGAACACTATGTGCACTGTGAAAAGTTCCTGTGAACAGGTAATCTATTTTTTAAAGAGAAATTATCCAGTACTTCAACTGCAACATCAAACTTTACTGTGTCCTACGATTGGTTAAAACGATGATGTCACGTTTTCATAGTAGGGAAAAATACAATAGAAGAAATGGGAAAATTCGAAGAAGTGGTAGAGGTTCAAAAAAGTTAAAAGGAGAACATACACATTTTTTTTTCTCTTTTGTGTTTGTCTATTGTTACACTTGTCTTCACTTGTTTTGTAATCACATAATAAAATAAATACATTAAAAAACAAATTATAATCAATCAATTAGGAAACAATTCCTACAATGTGTTTACAAATTGTTTAATAACACTAGTGACTCACATTCTGTTAAAAAGTCGTCAATTCACTCATTAATTCCATTCTTTATTGTTTAAATTCAAGTCATAATTTTGTTATCGTTGATCAACGACCTTGGCCTTAATCATCTATCTTCAGATCCATTGCTTTTGTCTTGTCTTGTTCCGGGTAATATTTCTGCCCGTTTCTCAGGTATGTTGTCGGTATTTTGTATTTTGCAATCACTTTTCAAGTAAATAGTCAACAGATTGTGGAGTCACTGGTATTAATTAACTTCAGCTTCATTAGTCTCAGCAGATATAACGGTCTCTCTGAGCTGCAGGGCAGTGCAAATCATATTTATTGGCTTACATTTTGGAGTAGATAAATAATACCCTGGAGTAGCACATGTTTCAAATTTTTCAAAGTATATTTGGGCATTTTATACTTTTATGAGAGAGATATAGGGCGGACATGCAACAAAGGTCCAGTGCCTGGCCAGATGAGAACTGAGGTTGCAGCTCATGGTCTGTGCCTTGGCCTCCTGTGCTCTCTGAAGGATTTTTAGAAGTGCAGTAGTAGTTCGTCTTGCTTCAAGGTTTTGACTCTCATTTGTCCTGAATCAAACAGGCTGTTTTTTAGTGGAAGAAATGACATTACCCCACTGCAGTACTGACAGATTTTTTCACTCCTTCAATAGAAAAGTTTGATTTTAAAACTGTTATGATCGAATCAACAAAGATATACATGAGCAACCTTGCAGCACAAACCATTTACAGTATGTTTTTCCAACTCTTTTGAAGGCTGATCTTCTGTGTAAATATTCATCCAGAGAAGAAGCTCAACTGGATCATCCGAGCTGGAGACCGTACAGGCCTACAGAGACACCAACAGGCCCCTGGTGAGATCTCTGTGTCTCTTCCTCCATCTATGATGCGTAATGAGTCTCCCTGCTTTTCTTACAATCAGCACAAATCAATATACATGCAACAAACATGCCTTATTCTCCTCTGATGAATGGCCGGGGTGGGGAGAGAGTGAGAGAATGTAGAAGTGGGGTGTGAAGGGATGGAAGAGGGTAGGAGAGATAATCATATCTCCACCCTGAGTCAATAAGCGCACACCTCATTACCAATGCATAAGGGAGGGATGTGGGGGGAGGAAGAGATGGAGACAGTATGCACTCACATACTCATACTGTCATTACCTTAAATTAGCAGCAGAACATGATTATCCCCAACTTAATGCCACCCTATTCATACATGAAAACTGTCTGGTGTCATCTACACTTTTCCTGAGGAGGAGAGAACGTGCAGACTAAATGTGTACCGTCGTTGAAATATATGTTGAAAAAAAATTACAGTATATTTATGCTTTGACAAAAAATATCCACTACTCTAGCTGAAGTCAAAAATAACTGAAAGTTTGTGTTTTAGCAGTGCAAAAGGTCACAACTGCAAGATGTTCCCTCCAACTGCAGTTTTAATTTTCTAACTTCACACCATATTATTATGACTCAGGTTTAAAAGTGGCTCTCTTTGGAGTAGGAGAGAGAGAGAGCTGGCTTAATTGCAGTGATTCAGAATATCATTCACTGGCCTGAACTGAATCCTCGTCACCCGCAGTCTGACAGCGAACAAAAAACGTGAGGTGGAAATGATACGGTCACTGCCCAGACGCGGTGAAACGCTGTGTGTCGACATGAGTTTTGTACAGGTTATTCGTCTTTGTGCTGCTCTAATCAGAGATCATGTGTCAGTCAAACAGTGTGGGCGGGACTGCGATTTTGTCTTCTTTCATTTTATGTGGATGAACTTTAATTTTCATGTTGTTGGCGCTCTCTTTCATTTCTCTTCAGCCATGGTGGCTTTTGCTGCTCATGCTAAATACAGTGCCTCTTTCGTATTGCGTTTAGTAGATATCAGATTTTTTACATGTGACTTACTCATGTATATAAGATGCGAGTGCATCTGTAAGGCATCACACATGATACATTTGCATATAGCCTGAGCTGATCCCTTGCACAAATTAGAGTTCCTCTCCAGACATGTTTAAACCATATAAATAACCTCTGCTATGATTGGTATTTTGTGTAAGACAATTTCCTACATAAAAAGTGAAAAAACGAAAAACTGGAGCTGCAAGCAAATCTCCTCTTAGTTGCTCTTTGAGAAATTCAGGATCAGGCCTTGTGCCCTTTCCAACACTGCTGCTTGTGCTACGTTTACAGGTGAAAGAGCAGAGAGTGTCAAGATGGTTAGAGGAGGAAAGAAGACTCAGCCACATATGAGGAGCGTAACCAAAATCGGCGACTGAAAGATGTATCAGCACGGTAAGCGTGGTTATTTGTTGGTATTGTTTGTTAGATTGATTGGCGGTGGCTGTGCTAATGCAAACTTGCTCTCTGCATTGGTAAGGTTGGTGAAGGAGCAGAACGTATCAAGATGATCAGAGAAGGAAACATCGGAGAGACTGTTTGAGCCTCAGTTAGACCCGGACTCGGATCGAGTGTGATGTGACCAAAATCGACAAATATCAGACGTATCAGAACGGTAAGTGCAGTTCATCTTTTATGTGTTTATGTTGTTTGTTAGCTCGCAACTGGCGGTGGCTGACACAGTGTTAGTGGCTGTGCTAATGTAAACTCTCGCTCTCTGTCCTGACAAGGTTTCAGGTTCATTTTTGCCTGTTGGCGGGATCGATTCCTTAGGTTTGTGACGTATGAAACCCTGGCTTGTCATTGGTTGACTGCAGCTCCAAGCGGAAATACTTGTTGACTGCTTATTTTGCTCATGTTAACAAGGTGAAAAACTTGATTTCTATTGGAGGGGGTCCTTTCAGATCACCTGTATATAAAATAGATAGGCGTTATAAACTCTGGCTGCAGCCTACACCTTCTTTGTCATTGCTATAATCAAAACGTTTTTGACATACACGTTGTTTTGTGGCCGTTTTATTCCTTTATTATTGTATTTCGTGCGTGTGAAATGCTCCCAAAAACTTTATTGGACCTAAAACAGGCAACGTTCCGACCCTTGAACCACAGATCCTCCAAGATCAGGGTTTTAATTCCGACAACTTCCAGGGGCCAGCTCTCCTGAGGCTTCAGGGAGTGGGGCACTAAGTCCCCCCAAAGGGCCGCTGATCCTGAGGGTCCCCGGAGTTCGCCTCCTTCAGCCAGATTGACAGATACTAATAGCGTGGATGCCTCTCATCCCATGGAGACGGCCTATTAGGGCAGAGCGCCGAGGGGAGACCAGGAAACTAGCCAACTAGCGGCTGACTTATTAGCAAGATTGGCTAGTCTGCACGCTGCTGTAGGGTGCTACGCCGGTATGCAAATGTCACATCGTCCTCTTCCCCTTTCCCTCCTCCCAGTGCTCCATCCATCGTCTACTCCATCTCGCCCTTTGCTCCCTCCTCTTCCCTCCCTTCATCACCTCTACGGCTCCTCTACCTCACTTATACTCTCATCACTTCTTCTACTGCCTTACCCCCCCCTCTGAAGGGCAGGTTCCCTTCCTAATTGATCTGTGGAGATTTCGGCTAACCTTCTTCCTCTTGCAAAGGGAGATGAGAGAGCGGAGATTAGAGGTGGAAAAAGGGGAGGAGACAAGAAAGATGGATGGGTACTCTTTATGCCACCGCTGATATAGTAAGCCTACAACGCAACAGATCCATTATGTAAACAGCATAGGAAAAAATGTGTTTTAAATAACTCGCCACTGTTGTCTTGGCTTTTTATGAATATATTTCTTTACGAGGATTTGGCTGGAATATCAATCGGACTCTATAGCAATAACGTCTCCTCATTGTTATGAGAGAGGAGGGGGATTTAAGCTCGAATGCACTACTGTTAATAAACAAAAGAGGAAGGAGAGAGAGAAATGAGATGAAAGACACTGAGGATGTCTCTGAACGGCTCTGGCTTTTGCCCCTTTAGAAACCAGTGAGGTGATAAGCAGAACCATTATCCAGGCGATCGATGAACGGGGGACCGTGATTAATGTCACCCCAAGCTCGCATGTCTCAGGGCGAGGCCACAGGGACTACTACTGTCCCCTCTCAATACGCTGCTAGCAGTGGCTCATAACAGCTTTTATGGACAAGCCAATTACTGTTCTGTTGCTTTATGGTGGGTGATTTACATTGAGTTTCCTCTAAGATCTCTTCATATTAGTTGTTTTATGTTTCTTTCCTGTAACTCAATCTTTCAGTATTTCTCAGCTCTAGACAGAACGGTCACTGGATTTCGCTTCACAGCAAAAACTCTTAGTGCTTTAAGTTCACTTTGGAAAAGTTGAATTGCTGATACTGTCGCTGACACAGTCTTAGCTGACCTCAGTGCTAGTTTCTTCATTGTCTCAGTTGAATTGCTTTACAGCACAAAAAATAAATGACAGCACTGTTTGTATGTTAGCAATCGACTCTTGCAACAACATGTGTTTCCAGGGAGTTTCCTTTATTCTGAAGTCAGAGCGCTGGAGGTGCATGTGGCAAGTGTAGAGTTTTCATATTTACTTCTTTTCAACACAATCTTTCCCTAACCTTGTTACAAAAAAAAGAGGTTATTGTTCTTGCAGCAGCAATGGATCAAAACGTTGTAGAGATTCATATGATGGCATGAAAGCAGATGTGAAATCACTCTCAACATACTTAAGGACGCGATTAGATTATCTCATGGTATCATGATTAATATGGTATTATACTGATGTGTAGACGTTAACTTTAACTGTGTATATTTACCATCCATCCATCCATCCCATCCATCCATCCATCCACTTCCCTACTCCTCCGACTCAGCTATTTCCAGTGTCACTCAGTGATCAGAGAGCAGCTCTCTCCTCTCTCTTCCATGCAGCTATTATTTACAGGATTAGAGTGGTAGAGATCTTAGCACGAACACTCCTCTGCTGAGAGTGGAGAAAAAAGACAGGCAAATTACCAGCTAATGGACCACCGGGCACTAATATCTAAATCCCCAATCTGTCTGTAATTGCTGCAAAATGCTCTGGCTTGTGCTTTATGGGAGACTTCTAAGCGACTCTCTCTTTCTTCCCCCTCTCTAGTTCCTCTCCTTGCTTTATTAAAGCAACAAGGAACAGGGGAAAAAAAAAAAAAAAAACGAGTAGTGTTCTCATTTTCCCTTTGAGTCCTTCCACTTTCCCCGGTGGAATCCCCAAGACATCATTAATGTCTCTCCTCTCTTTCATATCGCAACAGAAAGAGAGTGAAGTGACCGTCCCGCAGCTGGCTGCCTCCCTTTGCCATCTTTCGCTCCGCCGAGAAGTGAGTGATTAATTTCCTTGTAAGGAGAGATACAGAGAGGGAGAGCTAGAGGGAGAGCTCTGTTTGAAAGGTGCTTTATTTGCATTAGCATTCATAATTACTTAATGACGAATCAGATATGGTTCATTGCGACTAACTGCAGAAACAAGCTGTCGGAATCATGTATTTCAATTAGAATACCACTAAAACATGGTCCTCCATGACCGACCAATATAAGCACGACTTTATTTATTTAACTGGGGAATTATTATTGGGGGATGAGGAGGCCCTGTTTCATCCTCGTCATCGCACTAGAAGACAATGTTCTAATTAAAAGAGGAGTGTAAAGCACTGAAGTCCTATTAGGAATGTAAAACTAATAAAGGATGAAGGGTTTGAGTTACAAGGCACATTTGTAGACGTCAGGGTAATACCTTCCATAACAGTATCCCATTGGCATTTTCATCATAATTTATAATATTTAATTAGCTCACATATTCACATTGTGGAAAACTGTTTGTAGTTGTAAAAATTGCAAAAGATTGCATTAATAGGTGCTAGAGCTTGCGGGGAAACCAGTGTATTTACTGTTTAGAGGTAAATTTGTGTGTGGCATTCATCCTCATGTTACAGTATGACACACATCTGTTGGACAGACAGGATGGCTCAGTTATTCCAGTTTGTTTCTAACAACCGCTCTGTTGTAAACTTCTCAGTCTGGTGTTTGCTGGATTTCCATGATGGAGATTAATCCTAGGATAAAAAGGAACTCTATTCTGCAAATATAGGATAGGTAGTGATATTGAATTTAGTTGGGTCTGCTACGGCACATTCCTGAATACAATAACTTTACTTGCTGACATCTCTATAAAGACCTAATCACTGAATCTGGATCAACACTATTTCCTTGTCCTACTAGAAGATGGACTACAGCTAGTAGGCTTGTTTTTAATACAGGATTTCCGATAGTATCTTTAGCTGGATCCATGGAGCTCACAAAACTTGCAGTGCTTCCAAAAAGAACAAGGAAAAGTCCTTCACAACAAAGTAACTTCTCTTTCTCCTACCACAGTGTGCGAAAAGTGCCTCCTTAGCAATATCCCTTTTAATCAAGCCAAGCCACAATAAGAGACAGCAGGAAGCGTGTGTAAATAATGCATTAATAACCATCCCATCCACACTCCTGGAGGCAGCGCCGGCACGTAGGGAGTTTAAATATCTCTAAGGGATACCTTCATCTGAAAAGCACTCAGCTCTCTGCTCAGAGCCTCTGCTGGAAAGAAAGGGAAAAAAAAAAAACTCAAACTAATTGTGAGGAGTTCAATGGCAGTTCAGCATGGAGTGCACTTTCCAAGGCCTCGGCAGAGAGCGATAGAGGATGGCCAATCGTGTCCGCATTGCCCTCATTGACGGCTATTTTAGAGGGTTGTAACCTTTGATGATGAGCTATTGACAGCGGTTTTCAAACTTTTCTCCCTCTTGATACTGACATTAACACAAAACACGCTGCTTTAAAGCTACTTCTCTTTACATAACTATATTTACTGCAGCTTATTTTACATGCAGACTTTGGTTGAGACACTGAAGTCAACATAACCTTGTCAGTTTCCTCGTAATAACCTGAGGATCAATTTTAAAGATTTCAAGAGGCATCAAAACTAGAGGAATTCTGTGTGATCAGATAAAAAATAAGCAGTTTACCATGTATCTCTGGATTCTATTTGATGTTTCTTGGTATATTTGGTACATACACAATAAAGCCTTGTTGAGATATTTCACTCAAGTCTGCAAAATGTCCAGTTATTGTAAACGGCTCCATTGGACATAATGATTTTGGTATGTTTCACTCAGATAAGAGTCCAAATTAAAAACTGTGTTACTTTAAATACCAAGTTTAACCGTCCAGCGCCAGCAGTTTTGAAGTCTTTTCATTATGGTTGATGTTAAGCACCTTGCTATTTGAAGAGGAAACTACTTCCTGGACTGGCTCTGAATGCTAACATGTTAGCTATACTTTTCAATACTAAACCCGAGACCAGTCTTTCTACAACCTTAACCAAGTGCTTTGAAAATGCATGTGCATGTAAATGTAAATCACGCTTTCGGATTTTAGTTGCAACTGATTCTTTAGCAAAGTCTTCATTTTCAGTAAGAACAATTTCCATTGTTCCATTCCTATCTGCTTTGATAATTGTCATGTCTGGAAATATGGATGGTTCGCTCTCAAAATGCAGTAATGGATGTTAGGACTCTATTTACAGTGTAAACAATATGCAAATCAGGTTTGTGAAAAATATATTTGCACCATGGTTTTGGTTTAACTAATTACCATTACCCTGAATACTGTGTATTAGCCGCACCGTGCATACCAAACACACTTGTTTGGTGTTGAACCAAAGTGTGTTGGCCTTGCCTTTGCTCCCGGAGCCTTGATGAGAAGCCCAATCAATGTGTTGAAACCTCAACCGGTGCTACTTCTAATCCAATACTGTTTATGTCTGCTGCAGTCGATAGCCTGTAACCTTGGACACGAGTGCAGCTCCTGCCTTCACATCGCTGCTGTCATCATGTAAAAACCTCATAACTGTGATTTTTGCCCGGTTTTCTCAGCACGAAGGGGTGCGTGTTTTTTCGCTGCGGCTTGTCTAAAATCTCAGACGTCTTGGGGTCATGTGGCTCTTTCAAAGCCAATTGGGCGATGTGGAAAACACACTGTCATCACGCTATAAGTGAGGCCGATCCTCGGAGTTGCTGAAAAGTTGACATTTTAGAAGTGCAAGGTTTTTACCTTACAGCGTGATACAGTATCCTGCTGTGGAGGCCTGAGTGAATGAGAACATCTGGCCGGTGGAGGAGAGCATGTGTGTTTATGAACAGATGCGTGTTCATGTACATAATGACACAAAACCACTCAGTCCCTGCCAAATCTTTAGTATATGAATCCCCCGTACAAGTCCCCCCAGTGGTCCCATTCAACACGGGATGCAGCGGAGACCCTCTGCCAGTGTTAAGCCCTTTTAATGACTGGATTTCCTCCTGAATGCCAAGTTCCCGTGTAATTGCTTGATGGTCAGCCCGGTGCCGTGCCAGAGCCGGGGGAGCGCTTGGCAGTCGGTTTTGGTGTTGGCTTGGACAAGGGTGAGCAGAAATAGCTGCAGAGGAAGCTTTCGGAGTCGCCGTTCGGACAGTCACAGCCCAGGGTTTTCACACTGAGGGGGACGGGAATGAAACAGGGCCTTGTAGTCAGAGAAAAGAGGGAATAATGGAGAGACTGTTTCTGTTTGTTGAACCCAATAAGGATTGTGTTACCCCCAAAAGCATCACTTTACACACATACAGACACACACATGCATGCAACCACATCTCTCACTGTGTTCCTCTTGCCTTCTTCCTCTCTTTCTCTTATTATTACATAGCTCCTTTCTTCTGCAAAATCATTATTATTGTTCCTTTTAATCACTGGGCTTTTATCTCTTCTGCACTAATTTCTGAAAATAGAAAACGCAGGTTAGCAGAATCGGGATAACTAAATAAAACGCAGCAAGAAAAAGAGTTCAAGTGCAAAAAAATGGAATCGACTTCACCTACCGTGGCTGCAGGTTGTCAGTTGCCTTTGAGCATGTCAACTAGAAAACGGGAATCGCTGCCTTTTTGCGCACATATCAGTGACCTTAAACCCACCACACTTAGCTGCCTTTTGTCTTAGCACACAAAGATATCCAGGAGGCTGTAGTTTTAAAAGAGAAGGAAAGAAAAAAAGAAAAAAAGAGATGTATGGTAATGCCCTGTCCGGCTGCACTGGCGCTGCCGCTCTGGCAAACAAAACACTCTCTAAAAGACCCATAGAGGGAAAGAGGTAAGGAGATACATCAATCAATTAACAATTACCCCTGCTGCTAATCAGCTGTCCCCGGCCTGCGCCGACCGGCCCTTTTGTAATCCCGTTGGCAGCATCAATTAAATTCTTAAGGTTAGTCTATTGAATTTTCCAGATAGGAGAAGATGGGGGTGGAGGGAGGTGGTGGTGGTGGTGGGGGGGTTTGAGGGGAAGGACAAACTGTAGCCCAAACCTTCACCTCCCTGTCTTTTATCCTGCCCCTCCTCTCATTATACTGTATGCGGCTTTGGTATCTGAACTGAGAGGACAGTAGAATTAGTAGAATCAGCCGGGAGGAAGCGGGAGAGGAGGAGACAATAAGACATAATAAAAGGATAGGAAAAGGCTACCTGTGCACGATGGAGCGAGGCAAGGGAGGCCAGTGGAATACAATAAAACACAGAGCAGGACAATAGAAGCAGGAGAGGTGAATTCTCGAGTGTAAAAGCACAGTGGGGTGAAATGCAAGTGAACAGAGTGACGGGCTTGTAAGCTGAAGGGTAAGAGGGTGTGATTTTATGAAGTGAGACCATGAATCAGTACCGTATGTATGTGTGTGTGTGTGTGTGTGTGTGTGTGTGTGTGTGTGTGTGTGTGTATGTGTGTGTGTATTTCTATCTTTGTGAAAACCTGTTAGAGATTCAGAGGAGATTTCTGGCTGGTTCTCACATCTTCAGGTCTTATTTTTTTTACTGTATATTTTACCGGTAATGCCAGAATATCTTATTTACAAAGCAGAAAACAAGTGAATATCGACGATACATAAAGACTGAGCTGGGCGTTCACACATGAGTTAGCCAGTTACTTGGAGAAAAGCACAGGTTTTTCAAGAAACAATCTTCTCAATTAGGATAAAACTTTGTAGTTTCAAAAGGCGTTTCTTTTTCTTCTCCTATTGCACAGTTTCTTTAAAAATCATGAGCTAGACACTAATTTCCTCAGTGCACTTCTTTTGCAGTCAGGATACAAGAAATAGGAACTGTTGCTATGACTATTTGACTTTTTGGAGTTTAAAATTTCAAGATGCACGATGCAATTTCTTGTTTTCGCTGTGGTTTCTGAGGCTGTTTCAGAGTAGCTCCACAATGTGCTTTGTGCAGTGCATTGTGGTTCAGCAGTGCCGGTCAGCTGCACCCACAGCTGGTTTAATATGTATGGTTACATCTCTGGGTGTACCTCACTTCTTCTTTTTATCCAGTGTAAGCACGTGACACACTCAAACCTGTTAGAATTTAGTTTTGGTTTTTGGGTTAGAAGGTCAGAATAAGGTTCATGCTGCAGATGAATCTGTGGCAAAATCGGAAGGACTGCGTTGATGATTCTGATGGGGGTTAGGTTGAGGGGAAGGCATTATGTATAGTATGTCAGGATCCTCACAAGAATAGAAGCACATACGTGTGTGCACCTCCTCTGCAAAGTCAGCACAAATGCACGCAAACATGCAAAGATGCAACCGCGGAGCTAACAAAAGGTGGAGGAGAATCTTTGATCTGTCTTTAATGACCTGTAGGGAAACCAAGAATCAAATCATTATGTTAAAACAATCCCCCTTCCATACACATTTGCTGACCATACTAATTACCCATCACCTAATCAATACATTATTTAATCTCCTACCCGGTAACACAAAGCTCTGTGATAGAAACCAAAGGAGTTCGTTTTTTTTTTTTTTTTTTCTCAGTTCTTTTATTGCTCGCTGTTTATTGCTCGCTTCCTCAAAAAGCTATTTGTAATTTAAACCAGGATGCATGTGAACCTGATAGTGGCGGCGTCGCAGCCTGCTGGAGGAACGGCGAGCGGAGAATGCTGACAGCGCTCGTATTTCCTCGAGTGAAACTTTAACCGGCTGACCCCCGGCGGCCTCCGGCGCCTCGCTGAACCCGCTGCTGCGTACGATTGATTCGGATGCTGAACTTCTCATCGAGTGAGATGTGACAAAGGAAATGAAGGATGCCGCCTAAGAAAGAGATATCCAACATTTCAACTCAAACGAAGTTTAAGTAGCTGAACTGTCACTTCATCACATCAGCATTCACTTTTATGCTGTTGTCATTGAGGATTTAGTGGCTCTCCATAATGTCAGGTTTATAAAACAAAGAAACTGCAGGTCAGTCTGGGTGAAGAAGAAAAAGCAAAGAGCTCTCTGTGTAGGTATTCAAACACCCCAACTAGGCTGTAGCTACTGTGATGAAAGACTTCACCAAAACAAAAGCAGAGGGTGCATGTTCCTTCTGCAACATCTCCCCATCAGGCGCCCTCCATCAGCGCGTCTGGCTGCGCGTCGGAGCGTGAACGGGCAGATTTTCCGGTAGCACAAGCCTGAGATGGGCTCCTGCGTCTCGGTGAGCTCGTTTCGCCGGGCCTCCCGCCGAGTCCCCCTACTGCCGCTGCACAGAGACGAGACTCTGCAGCCCCAGGACACAGTCACCACGGGGGGAAGAGGGGATATAAAGGGGGAGAGGGGGTAGAAACAGAGGGAGGGAAGGAAGAGAGATGGAGGGTGGGTGAAGAAAGGGATGGAGGGAAAAAAAGATGCATGAAGGGTAGGGGGAGATAATGAGAGGTAGAGAAGATGAAGGGACAGAGATGAGAAAGAAGGGAGCGAGGGGAGGGGAAGCAGAAAGAGGTAAACAGAAAGCAAGGAGAAGTCGACAAACAAAGAGAGAGACGGAGGGGGGAAGAAAGAGAAGGAGAGAATGATTGCTCGCGGCTCATTTCTCCACACATGAGCCCATCTGTACAGCGCCCAGGGTGGGACGGCACCACTGCTCCGTCTGAAATGACTGAGCGAGCCAAAGACACCCCAGCACCACAGGAAGCCAAATGCAATCCCATGAATCCCTGGCTCGCCTATTATTCTGCAGAAAGCCCTTTTAAAGTGCCATTTTTTCTCGCTGATGGTGCCTTGTTGATTTACTTTCTTTTCCATCATGACTTAAGTTGACCATAATGTGTTTGAAAGAGGCTCATGGTTGAATGTCATGTTTGAGAGTTTTGGCCTTGCGAACCCATGTGCCCATATATATATATATATATATATATGTGTGTGTGTGTGTGTGTGTGTGTGTGTGTGTGTGTGTGTGTGTTCGTGTGTGTGTGTGTCTTCTCTATATATTTATACACACACAGAATTTCTCTCAGACTTGATTCCATCAACATTGCAGCACCACAGGGGTAAAAAAGGAAAAATTGACTGGCAGAGAGCAAGAAATGGTGTTTGCAGTGAGCATCTTGTGGTATTGTAATATTTACTGTTAGCACCTCAGGCTACATGATACGCTCCACTGTCACCATCAAACAAGCAGCTCTCTGAAGGAGGGAGCACATCTGTTGTCACCCCTCCAACCGCCTCCCTCTCCCTTTTTCCTATCTCTGGGTGAGGAAAAAAAAATGTAAGTGAGTAAGAGGAGGGAAAAGCGGAGGAAGAGGACTCTGGAGTTACAAAATACACAACTTTTTGACCCCCTTCTCTCCTCACACATGCACATAAATATACCCACACACACCACACCCTTCCTCTCCCTTTGACCATGGCTTAGGATGCAGCCGATTCAAATTGATCATTCCTCTGACCAATAATTCATTGTGATGGAGCAGACGTGGTGTGTGCATGGCGAGCGCCGGCCGCGCAATAGCACCTGCATACTAAGCAGCCCCGCCGGCCAATCATGCAGCGGCGAGCCCGGTCAGGTGACCCGCTGTTTATCCTCTGATAAATGGCAGGTCAAGCCGGGTGGCGTTCACCGCCACATCCCTCAGCGCCATGTCACCCGCACTCCCGACCGCTCATCAAACCCCCTCGCTCCCTTTCCTCAAACCCCTCTTGGCCCCCCCCCCCCACTCC
>NW_019525183.1:1714662-1729517 GCF_002814215.2 Seriola lalandi dorsalis | reverse complement strand
CCCCACCCCCCCGGCATTTGCCCTGCATGCATCCATTATTCTCCACGCTCGCTGCACCGTCAGCACAGTCATGATTGCTGACTTCTCCTTCTACTGCCAGCCTCCGCTTTGAACACAATTAACTTAGTAATTGCATTTGTTTTAGGAGTATGGGAGTGATTATCAAAGCCACCTATGATCCTCCAAGCATACACACTTGCTGCCTTGCCTGTCTGTTGATGGGCGCTTGTGCAGGCGAGACCACCGGGGGGGACACAGATAGGGCTGGGAGCACTTCAAAGCAAACCTCGCTTCCTTGCTCAACCTCATACACCTTATTAGAATACCCTGATTGCCAAACCCCTCTGTTGCTTTTGTTTATCTGTTTGTTTCTTGGGTGGCCAAGCCACTGAGGCTTTTGAAATCCAGGGGGTCATTTTCAGCACAGTTGCCACTAACAATGCAAAATACAAGTGGAGATTGAGCAGTGGAAATAGCATATGCCCTAGACTGCAGAAGCAGTTCTGATTTAAATTTGAAGAGGCTGATGTGAAAATGTGTGTTCTGGGTGAAGCATTTTGCTTTTAAGTTGGTCTTCTGTCACAATCAAAGGAAGGAAGGGACTGTATGTTTCATTAGATACAACTTTAAGTTATAGTGGGTGTAGTTCAGATGCTATGAATTGGCTCCCTGCAAAAATCTCCACCTTTTCAAGTATATATTTAGTAGTATTATATTTAAAGAATACAAAATAAGCAAACTCTGTGATTTATTTTTCTTTTGTTTTAAGAGAAAATAACTTATGCGCCAACAGCAGACACAAATGCACAAAAGCAAATCAGCCATATTTTTCTATCAATCACCATGCCCTTTAAAAAAAAAAATAAATAAAAAATTCTCCAACTGAATCACAAAACAGGGTCATAGACTCTTGATAAAAAGTCTTCAAAATGCATCCATTTGCTTCAATCATTTTCTTTTACATTGTAGTGGAAAAACTTCCACCATTCAGCCGTGAACATCCGTTTACATTGGAATACAGTAACCCCGCATTGTGAGTCCGAACGCCGGCTTGTGTGATGTTCCCCGCATTGTTACACATATACACAAAATGCTCTATTCTGGCTGCATTTTGTGGATCCTTCTTACGACATTGACTTTGAATAAAAGAGCAGTATTGCAGCCCTTTTTTAATTGAAATGCAAACTACATCAACGGCCAGGCCGCGGAATTGGCAATACTCTCCTGGCGTCGTGATAAAGGCTTTTTTGCTGTTTCTGTGGCTATCGACTTGGTCATGTGTGTAATTGCCTAAAGCGTTTCTGAAGCCTCCGATGCACCAATGTAAATATTAAAGAGAGCGCTCAGCTTAATAAAATGCTGTTCAAACAATATGGGGCCCAAGTTATCTCCGCCTGTCCGTTTTTCAGCGGTGCCCGGGAGTCGAGGGGTTCGGCACAGGAGACGAGAGTCAGTATCAAGATGAGACCTGCTCCTTCATAAGTGACGGAGAAAACCAAGGGGAGCGCAGTGACAGCCGATTAAATGAATCCACTAAAGAGTGAACAGGGCTGAAGTAAGAAAAAAGAAGTTAAAATAGGAGATATTATAGCCAGTGAGAACTACACTGAAGGAAAAAAAAAGGAGGAGTAAGGAGAGAGACAGCAGGAGGGAGGGGAGTGATGGATCAAACAGATTCTCTAATGGTATTGATCCTGTCCAAGGCCACGGCGGAGATGAAGGCCTCCCTGCGCAGATACCCCTCTGTCACCTTGACCTTGGGCCAATCCCTGACCTCTGACCCCGTGACCCCCACCAGCCTTGCTCCTTCATGACCCCCACCATGACCTCCCGTGCTGGTCCCCACAGCCGCACCACCACCTCTCCAAATGAGAATTGACTTTCCCGCTCCGTGCAGGGTGGAAATGCAGGTTAAAGTGTGTCAATAATGTTTCACAAGAACAATTTCTCTGGCCGGTTTTGCGCACGGTGTAACGTTTTGACATTTGCTCGCTTTGTGGATACCCTAGCGTGTCCTGGGAGGCAGTTGAAGGCCACTAACTGCCTTTAGCTATTGATCCGTCGGTTAAATTGCACACAGAGCAGGCGGAGAGGGAGCACTGAGAGTCAGCCGCTAGGGTGATGCACACTCGGCTCACGATAGCCACCATCTAATGGTAATTGCTTTCGATCTTTCCCCACAGACATACGATTTACAGGGGCTCTTCTCATGAATAGGTGACAACAAATATTTAGTGTGTTTTGGTGTGTGTGTGTGCAAGGGAGGAAAAATGTATCATAGTTTGATCTCACGCTCAGGTAGTTGAGGAACTGTACCAGAAAGAAAGACAGAAAGAAGAAGAGTTCATCAACATCAGGAGGAGGGGGGAAAAAAGAACAACGGTTGTAAAAACATGATAGTTGATCATCTCTAAAAAGGGACACTTGGCTTTCTCCACACCCTGCACTTCATCACTGTGTCGCCACTGAATGGTGTTTAGGGAGTGGAGGGAGGGGTGGGCGATGCTTCTCTCGCGGCCCCAGGTGATTTCACTGAATGGATTACAGCGGGAAACGGCTGTCCTTCTTTCAAACTGCCAGGTGGCGTCCATTTTTCTCCCAGGCCTCATTGTTCGGCTCTGTGTACAGGACAGATTTAGACGGCCCAATAAAGTCCCATCTTTAGACGAGACAGCTTGATGCAGCGCCTTCTGATCTCAGTGGGGATACAGTAGATCAACTGCCGCGCTGTTAACGGGGGGGGATGCGCTAAGACAAAGGTAGAGCCAGAAATCATGCGCTGCGTTCGTCCAAGCTTGGAAATCTTCCATAAGCCGTTAAAAACTGACCCGCTGGACATTTTCCAAACTCATCAATCTTGTGCCCATTCACTCGTCCCTCAACTTTTTTTTTTTTTTTCTTTCTTCCCCCCTCTGCTCATCTCTTTCCCTTGTTACAAACAGCAGCCGAGTTCATTAGCTGGTATTTGCATCAGTCCTCTCCCTGCAGAGCAGGGAGCTGTTTGTATCCCTTGTAGCCTGATACCTGCCAATGCTAATCCTGTTTACACTAGCACTAAAACACAACTTAGTGGGCCATCCATCCCAAACATCCCTTCCACCTGTCAATAGGCTTAACACATCTACCAAATTTATGTCAGCGTTGTCGCACCGGATTATGTGAGCCATTTGTACCACTTATCCTACCGTTTGCCGGCTGCTAACAAACAAATCACTGCGGTCGGGTTAAAACCTCATGTTTCCAAGTCCTGTTTCCACAACTAAAGTGAAATACTCTCATTTATACGTTGTGTGTTATCCGTTTTCAAAGCTCGCAAAATCTTCTCAGACTGCGATGGAGTGTGGTCCCTAGACCTGTAAAGATATTTTCTTTTCTTTATTCTTTAATGTGATGTTCTAACAGGAGCATGTTCTTCAATGCTCAAACAGGAACATGCTCTTTAAACATTGCAACAGGATCAAATCTTTTAAAGTTGCAGCAGGAACAGGTTCTTTAACATGCTAACAGGACAGAGTCCCTTTATGTTCTAAAAGGAACCTTCTTAAATTTTCTATCCAGAACATGCTCTTTAATGTTCTTTACTATTCCTGGAGTGATCACATTTGCATATATATCCTTTAATCTTTAACACAAACCTCATGCTTTAATGTTCTAACAGGAATATGTTCTTTAACAAGATCATGTTCCTCTAATGTTCTAAAAGGAACATATAAACACATTTTTGGTTTTTACATGAGAGGTTTGCTTATTTCTATTTTTTATTAATTTTTTTCTCTGTGCTTTTCTCAATGGTTTGAAGTGGGTGTGGCTTATTAAGGGGAGATGATGTCACATACTCCCAAGCACCAATGAGGATTCATAATCAGATGAGAGTCGGTGTGTTGTTTGGTCAGTGTCAGACGAATCTTTGGCGGCTGCTTCCTGAATATTCGATGTTGTACAGATCAACTTCAGATTTGCAGACAGGTTTTTTTGGAGCTTTAAGTTAAAATAGAAAAATCTGGAGTTATGAGGTATTAACAACAACAACAAAATAATGAGCTTGACAATTAGTCAGCTGCTTGAAGGGAGAGATTGTTATCCAGCATCCTTTGATTTGTGGCTTCTCGGGTAACAACATTACTTAAAACACTAGATCGGATCATTTACATCCGTATGTGCAGCAAACTGTTTCTTCGCGGCGGAGTTTGCATGATGCGGATGAAATCCCGGTTCTGTTGTTGGTTTTCATGAGGACCTGATGTGTCCTCTCTTGATTCACCCAGGGCTGATGTTAAAATGGATTCCTGGAAGTTTTCCAATAGTGTTTTGTTCTTGCCTTTGTTAGCGTTGGAGTATTGTGTATGATAGAGGGACCGCTGGGACTGTTTGTCACACTGATCCTCTTATACTGCCTCTATCCCTTTGTTTAAAGCAACAATTAAAACTGTTAAGCCACCGACTGTTGTATTTTTTCCCTCTAAGAGCAATTTTTTATCACTTCAAAGAGTTCAAGAGCCTTGATAAAAATACCATATTTTGAACAGCACTTGTTTTTATGTGAACAAATAATGTCACTTTATATTATAAGAAGGGGAAGAGGAGTGCTGTAGGCAGATAGGTGCAAATGAGGTATGTGTTTTTGCCTTTATTTTTTCAGCCTGATCTGGCTGCACACGGTAATGTCTTGCTCCAGAAGGAAAACAGCTTTTGTTTACAAGTTTCAGCTTAATTTATTCATTTATGACATAAATATAAAGTTTCTTACAGTTGTGATTTATAATGGCTCCCTCAGCTTGTGAGACCGTTCCAACTATCCAGTCAGTATCCAGTGATAATTCCCTCATAATGAAGTCATTTTCATTTTTTGGAGTATCTTTGGCCTTGCTCCAGGTTCCCTCAGATGGCGACCAGATGTCGAGATGTATCTCTAAAGACTCCCAACACTTCAACGTTTAATTTTTTTTACGGGATTCTTCTCTCAACATGTGAATCTGTCATTCACACATGAGGTGGAGAAAAGCATGGAATCAGTTTTAAGCTAAATCTCACGTGTTTTTTTTCCCTTTAGACTGGAAAAATATTGATCGGCATCCATGAATCTTATGAGTGAGAGGGTCTGATTGTTGGCAAAACATTTAAACATGCAATATGGAAGTATCTGTCTCTCTCATTAAGCCACTGCACAAGGCTGAATTTAAAGTGATGACAAGTTAGTGGCAAGTGTAAACAGGCAGGATTTGCTTGCCAGCAAAGGCGAGTGTGTTAGTGAGAGGTCTAGGGAGCAAGAACTAGTCTTGAAATATTTATAGGGTTTGACTGGGATCCCTCCCTGAGGAGCAAGCATTGAAAACTTGCAATCTGTGGATCGCCAAAGGCAAACTGACGCGGAGGTCAAGCCTATAGGTTTTTCTTTACATGAAAACAACTCGTAAAAGGGAAAGAGACAGAGCAAGGGAAGAGAATAATATATTCTGCACCCGGGAGCAGGATTTTAGCTTGAGAGGGTTATGGATTTTTTTTTTCTCCTTCCCCGTTTTTTTGTTGTTACAGACATCTCCCCTCATTTTCCCGGGATCAAAAATCCATTTTGGATCATCCATTCAGTATTAAATCTGGCAGCTACTTGTATACACAACAAACTCAATTTGCCAAGGCGATTTTGAGATCTTTCGTGGATGTGTCAATGACAGACAACAAGGATCCTTTCTTTCATTTTCAATACAAAGCCAGCAGGTCGAGTCACATCTCCTCGTATGGACAACGCTTTTGTTTTTCACTTGCAATGCAGATGTTGTTATGAATATTGAAGATGCAATTCATGTCATATCGTCTATGAAACGGGGGCAAGACCTTTTCACGCATTTATCTGAAAGACTACTGTGATCCATTTCATGCCAAAAGAGAGACCACTCCACTGAACTACCACCCATGACTCCCACCAAAACAGAGAGAGGTCGACCACTCATTTCCTCATGGTTACCCGGGCAATGAGGCCAGGAAATTGGACAGTAGGAGGCAGTCTCTCAGTGCTCCCTCTGACATGCCTCAAATCCCTCTGAAGGAGTCCTTTAGAAAAGTCAGAAATATGCCTGATTACTTTTGCCATCTTTATTTCAGCTTCTCCTTCCAAACTGAAATCATCATTTTTTTTGCAGAAAGCAATTATTTTCCATTCAAGTCACAAGACCTCCGCCTGCAATTGTCTGTCCAGTGCGTGGTGTAATCTCCTGAAATGAGGCAAGACTCGTGTCCTGTGGTCTCGAGTGCTCTCGTGCAGTATTCGCACGGTGAAATTGCCGTTATGCGCACCCAAACACAACATTCGAAGTAATTACGAGGCAACAATTACGCAGGCGAGGCCAGACGTAATCGATAGGCCATCAGACAGACGGGTCAGGGGCCAAATGTCAGGGGTCAAGGTTCAGCCTCTCTCTGACTCTGTGTGTGGATGTGTATGTATGCCTTGTTTATTTGGTTTTTTTTTTGTCCTCTTGAGGAAGAGGATGCTGATTCATAACTAGCAGGGGGATGGACAGTGAGGTGCAGTCCAGCTGATCTATTCTTCTTGAGGCGGCGAGTATTGATTAGAATCTAGCACATTATTGTAGCCCTGAGGAGAAGCAATCCAAACAGCTGGGATAACACTCAAGGTCCCTACTCCAGCGCACCTGGGGAATGATACAGTGAAACTGATAAAATCACATGTGTGAAATGTGCCGTCTAATAGATCCACCTCGTTGATTGCATCCGCTTCCTATCAGGTGGCCTGATTTTTGTGATTAAAAAAAAAAAAAAAATCTCAAACAAGTTGATTTGGAAACATATTTATTCTTAAAACAAAGGAAGAACCTGCTGCTTTTGTTTGACTTTAAAACAATCATCAGGTGTTAAGCTGCTAATATATTGCAGGTGTGCCAGCTCATTGCTCAGTAACCCAATTAAGCTAATGATGCGATGAACCAAGTGAAAAAAGAGGATCATTTCTGGAAAATATACAGTGTTACAGCAGAAAAGTACAGATGAGCAGGTCTGCTGCTTCAAGAAGAAGATATACTGTAAAGTGTAAGTCTAGAATCTTCATATTTTAGTTACTGTTAAGCTTTGCTTTATATATTGATGTTCTTTCGTACAAATCACCAGAGTCTGGGCCTGTGACATCGTTAACCTAATTGCTGTTAGCGAGCAATCAGCTGGCACACCTGGTGTTTAACATGTTTACCAGCTGATGGTGGTAAACCTGAGAGCAGGAAACACACGCCGTGTTGTTGGGAATAACTTGACTCTTTCTTGTGAAATCTGCTGGAAGGTAAGATCCCTTCACCAGACTCTTATTAAACAATAATGTGTTTGCTTCTAACGAAATGATCTGTATTTCGTCTCGGAGCGAGGGTCACTTGCCTTTCTTACGCCTGCACTTTTGTTTTTGTCGTGCTAAGCTTTTTGGTCGGAGCTGTGCGGCTGGTGTTTTGGATGTTGCTCGTTTCGGAGCTCAGGTCATCAGCAAAAAAGAGGCACATTTTAGTCGGAGCTACAGAAGCTGTCTGTTTTATTTTCACCTACGCTAAGCTCCTGACTCATTCCATACGTCGCTTGCAGTGCTGTTGAACTTTTACGACATCAAGGAAAAAGCTTCTTGTGCCTGTTGAGCTCTTGATCTCGCTTGTTAGCGGTGGTGCTCACAGCTGCACTTTGCCAACTGAGGAGTAAAAAAACAAAAACAGGTGGAGGCTTACTCCGGCGACATCAAACCAAGTCAGAGCGTTCTGCGGCTGGACCAAATGATCCAGAACCTTCTGCTGTAAAGTGGATGGCCTGCAATGCACAGGAGGAAGAGGCACAGTCCATCATCGGCCTCCCACCCGCGTGAGACCACCCCCCTACTCTTACCCCTCCTCTTCCTCCTCTCGATAGCAGAGATGTGTCCATGAAATATGTGCAACTTCCCGTTGAAATTAGAGGGCCCTGAACCATGAAAGGCACCACAGGTATTGGCTGTACGGCGGCGGCGGCGGCGGCGGCCCCGCTACATGCCTAGGCTCTGTGTTGTAAAGCTCCGAAGGCAGAAAGACACACGAGCACTCGTCTGTAACATATTAAAACCAAGGGAAATAAATTACCCCAGTGCTCTGATGAATTATGAGTTGTGTCTCAGGAGCTAGAAACGCTTCATAACTTCGAAATCTTCTTTGGAATATGGTGAGCATCACCTGATTTTCTTTCCCCGTGGACTCTTCAAATCCTGGTTAATTACTACTTTGAATTAAACAGGATGTTCTCTCTCTTCTGTTTGTCTGCCGTTACTAGGCAAAACACCCTTTAAAAATCATAGTTTAAATTACAAATGTTCACCTTAATACTCAATACCTTGACAGCAAATATCAAATGTTTGTTGCAATTAGAATTATTTATTTATGGATTTATCTTTGCAACACACACCCTGGACTGTGTTGCTGCTTTATCCAGGCGATTTTTCTTTTTTTTTTTCTTTTTGCCTCGTGCAATAATAATGCAATGCAATTTGTAAATCTTAAGTCATGAAACGATGCATCTGAAGAAGCCAAATATACAGAGTTGCTCCTGAGCTCACTACTGCTCCCACGAGAGACGAGAGGAGAGCGAGGCTGCTTCTCTGCTCTCGCATTGATTAATATTTTGCTCAGTCACAGCTAGAAAGTGCACGTGGTAAAACCGTGCACCGCGCTCTCTGTTTGCAATTATTTACATCTCGTCATTATCATCATCTCTGGCACTATTTATAGCGATAGAAAATGTATTGAGATTGTAGGGATGATTCGGATGTACAGTACAAAGCTTAGTCACATCCCTGTTTACACATCTATGCTCAGTCTATAGTTTTCTGTTGGTAAATCAATAAGATGTATCAAGTCTTTTTCCTCTCTCTGCTTTAGGATGCTCAGTAGCTATTGGAAATGATTCTGAACAATGCAAAGCGGTGCTGCTATTAGCTTACAACAGTAACTGTGTAAGAGGAGAAATCCATAGGAGAGTAATGAGTTTAGGCCACAGGCGACAAAGTAAATATTTGTGGAGTTAATAAATCCAATCCATTGTCCGATTCAATTAAGAAGGGGGAACCTTATTGCGGAACTGCCCCTCCCATTGGTTCATCCGGCTGTTTATTGACTGGTACAGTGCAGCATGAGGTGTTGAAACATCTTCATCAAGAAAAGAGCAGATTGCGCACTTGAACGCAGCTCTCCGGAACAATCTGTCTTTGTGAGGGCCGGCCCCTGACAAGCTGGCGCATCCATCTCGGCAACATTTAAAGGTGAACAACTTTATCTGGGCGCCACTTTAAAGAACATCACCTCTGTGCAATCTGCGGAGATTGACGCCGTCAGAAGCGAAACGCGGTTGAGCCACATGACTGATGGGCCGCTTGGAGGAAAAGTGGAGCGCTTGATGAGATATTAATCAGGCGGCGTCGGGAGGGGTGGAGCAGCGGTGTTGGCGTGTGGATCCTAAATGCGAGGTGTGATGGAGATGTTGGAGATCTGAGGTGTCTTGGGCGAGGCGGAGCTTGTTGGAGGGGAATAATGAATCGGCCTATTAGCATATTGTCACCGGTTGTCTTGTTTACTCCGAGGTGTTTGCCAAGCAGCTCTCCCCAAGGAGAAACGGGCGCTTCACAGTAACTTCTGGAGTAAACAGTGATATGCTAATGCGCATGCAAACACACACACACGCCCGCACACACATACTGTACGCTCACAGGCAGCAAACACACAATAAACTTTGCTTTTTAACAACCTGTGATGGGGCGATGGCTCACGTTCTTTGTCAATATTTATTGCAAAGAGGGAGGATGGGAGGGCTCAACATGGAAATGCAAGGCCTCGTACTTCTCATCTAATACCGCTTGTTGTATGGAATCAAAGGGTACAAAACAGCCAAGTTTACCCACGGCAAACATCTGAGCCGCGCGTTCAGATGCTCGTATTATCCGCACAGGCGAAACAATCCGGCACAACAGTGTTTCCGAAGCTATTTTCATTGACGTTTTCATCACTTCTCATGACCCGTACACGCTTGCATCGTCGTTTATGGTTGATTACGGTTGTATTTGCGAAGGAGGAGGAGGATGTTTAGGATCAGGCACATCTCTATCAGTCTGCTCTGTCAGTTTTCTTTTTCTTCCCTCTATCTCTTTTCCCACCTTTCTCTTCCTCCGCCATCTCTTTGTCTGTCTATATCCCCTCTCCCTCCTAAACTCTCCGCTGGCGCTCGCTCAGGCTCTCGTAATTGCTGGTAGTCTGCTTAACAGTCACAATGCCTTACTGTAATCAAAGAACTGACAAAAGACCCCTTTCATTTCACTGTCTGCCTCTGTGTACAGTATAATAAGCTTCCATCCTGCTCACATGTCGAGAAGCCAAGGACCCCAGTGCAGTAATTTTTGCATTGAATGAGATGCAGGTGATCAAAGTCCGCATAGTCTTTTTGATTCTCTAGAATAGCCAGGCCCTCCCTCTGCTATGCCTTTTGAACATCTTAAGATTCCTCCGAAAAAAGGAGGAGGACAAAAAAAAAAAAAAGAAAGAAAAAAAGAAATGCTATTCCTGCATTCTTCTTGTAGATATTCCCACTACACGCCTGCCTGGGTAAGCTGGCTCCCCAGTGTTTTTTGGGGGAAACTTTGAAGGAAAGTAAAGGACAAGCTGCTTTTGGAGGAATGAAACCCAAGACTTTGCCTCGACATCTGTTCAAATGCAGTATATACAGCAGGGGTGAGAGGGTCACGATTCACTTTCCAGTTTATTGATGAGCTTCTTTATTATTATTTTTTTGAGTTAACAAATAAAGGCTTAAGTCCGGGGACTTTCCTGCTGTAATGAAATAACAAGCTGCGTATTTAGATTTTCGATATATCAGCTTCTGATATTTTCCCTTCCTGATGAACAGCTCAATGTGTAAACATTGATACATATATAATTAATACATATATAAGGTGCCAAGAATTCTCCTCAGGCAAAAGTGCAACCCTTCCTCTTTATTCTTCTCTCTATTCAGAGACCTCCCTCTCTTGTTCGTTTCTTGTATCATCACTTTCCAAATGTCAGGCTCACGTCTGGCATGTGGCGGCAGTAGGTGGTGTCTGGCGGGAAACGGGGACTCAACCAAGTTTGGGAATACCTGCAGAGCTGCTCTCCGCGCTCCTACATTCAATTAGAGGATTTCTCAGGTGATAAGGCCGGCCAGCGGGGCAATATCCAGGGGATCCCGGCCGTCCCCTCTCCTCCTGCCCCTCCATCCGTCAGGGGTTCCAAATCCATTGTCAGAATTATGGCGAGCAGTTCAATAATTCAGATTAGAGCTCATGTTTATTAATGTCCTACATCTGTGCAAACAACGTGTCAAGCCGAGAGTTTATTGTAATTGCCTGAGCAAACAAAACCTGAAAGAAGCAATTTCCAGTTACAATGTGCTATGACAAGTAATGAGGCCATTGGCATTCTGCTCCCATCGTCGCCGCTGCTTCTTTTCATCGCCCCAGTATTGTGTGTGATAGATATTTTTATAAGGAATGAAGGTGCTGGATAATGTGGTGGCACCACTAGAGGCAGGTTAGTGATTAAAGATAATCATCATTTTTTCCCCCCTCCTGCAAAATCTTATTAGGTTTCCCTTAGCATTACTTACTTTGACTTCCACGTGGGACTGAATGGCGGTGCGGCCGTCCCCACAACCACCACAACTAGATGACAACTATTAATTTGCATTCTTAGAAGGAGGGAAAAATAATAATATTGCCTTGTGCCACCTGAGGGACGCACGCTGCCTCACAGTCGCAGTGTTTTGAAAATAGCTGTTGCATAATCTGCCAAAGCAGCTTTAAAGGAGAGCTCTAAATAATTGGAATTGACACAGGATATCAACCCCGACTTTCCTATCTGTGTCTAACATATTAGCCATCTCTGGAAATTAGCTATTATTGCCTAATTGAATTTTGTCTGCCAAATGTTTAATTAAATGGCAGTTGTAGGTTTATTGAATTCGCCCCTGTATTTGTTTAATGGCAGAGACCTGTGAGCAGATTATGGAAAGTGCTGCGGTTTGATACATTTTCTCTTCCCTCTATGGCGTTTTAATGTGATCACAGTCTTTGTTTTCAGTCACAGATGGTTGAGAGCAACCAGGGGCTTGTTCCGCGATAGAGAGCCGTGCTGTTACACTGGAGCTGATGGACCCACGAGGACTCAGGATGCCGATTGATGTCTCTACTTAGTGCTGTGCGTTGTACCCAAACTCATCTCTTTTGGGTTAGATAGAGTTATATACTGCTGGAATGTGCTGCTGAAGACATTCATCTTGTCGGAGCCAAGAGAATTAATGAAATATGTTTGGTTTTTTTGCTCGTGCACACTCATTATTCTCATATAATGTCAGTGTTTTAAAAAAATAAAAAACCTACCAGGACAGATGTTACTTGGCTGTATTTATCAGTGGGAAATGTTACATAATATACCGATTTTTCAAAAGTGTGTAGCTACGAGGTTTGTCACAGTCATAAGGGGTTGTCCATGCTATTTTCATACTCCAATTTGGGTGGAAACACTTTTGGAAACACATTAACACCGCAGAGGCTAAGCTGCCATCACCTGTCTGCTATTTTTTTTTTTTTTTTAACTAATTAGATACCTCAAATTTAACCCCAATGTTGAGTTTCAACAATCACACAAGAACAAATACTAACATTTTTGGCCTTTTTTAAATTTTTTTTATTTAAATGTGCTATAAAACTCCTTTGTTAACTACACCACTCTGAAAATGATTGTGCTTCTCCGTGTAGCAACCTGCTCCGTCGCTCAAAGTGCTGTGTTAACTATACACTAAGTGTGTGTTTACAGCGAATGGGGGCCGCTCGCTCCGTGACAAAGTGTTTAGGTTGCAACTCTGTCTGATGGCTCGGGGATTAGAAAATCCCTCTTATGATTGATAGATTTATTTGTCACTGCTGTCTGGACGCGAGCAGCTTACACCCTGCCAAAGCCGGGGACCATTAATCAGTGTAAATAACGCTCTTCTTATACACATATCAGGAGTCCGTACGTGGAGACTTTTGACACGAGGGGGGGGGGGGGGGGGGGGGGGCGGCGGCGAAGCATATTTGCAGCAAATAGGCATGTGACCGGATGATCAGAAATGTGATGCGCGGATGTCGGCGAGGAGCTGACTCGCCGCTGGAGGAGTGCTGCCTCCGCTGCTGACGCTTACCAAGAGGAAATTGGTATTTTTCGCTGTGGGGCTGAGGTTGTGGAGTTTAAGACAGTGGGGTGTGGATTGATTAATGACTCTATCGGACGTCCCCGCGTTGAGGAGGACGGCATCTCACTTTTCTGAAATATCGCCGGATTTATCATTTAAGTTATGATGCGGGATCGCAGCCAAAACAGCTTCTTTACCCGCCGTAGAAACTTACAGATAATTTCAGTTCTAACACCAAATTTCACCCGGTGCTGAAAAACAAAATGCAAAACAATTCCCTCTTTGTAGGTTTCATGATCGCCCGTTGATTATTACTCTATTAATTATCATTCTAAATCCATTCAGGGCAAATACACATTGTGATGATTATCATACATGTTTAATGCCCTGCATAACAATGGTCAGACATGTCCGCTGGATGCGTTTAATCTCCGTCGATTGTTGTCCAAAGAAATGATGTGATTGGGCAACTTCTCCGGGGTATCACTTCACCCAAGGTTTGCTATTATCTTTGCATAAATGCACACCTTGTCATTATTTACCGCTTAATTAGCGCACGGCTTAATTAAATCGGCATTAATCAAGCAGACAGAGGTGGCGCTTGGGGAACGCTTTACACATGTTAGCGATACTGTACTTTATTATCCAAGGAAACATAAATCAAACATCCCTCGCTGGAATTAACTGATAACATTTGGTTGTTTTGGGGGGGAAAAAAAGAAGCGGCTCCTAAGTTCTCCTGTGCTCAGGTATCACCACTGTGTAATAGGGGGTTTGTCGTGGGAGTGGACAACAAAGGAGATGTTATCATCTTAGTTCTTCCCGGCAATACAAAGACAATTAAGAGGTCTTGTGCTGCTGTGTGGGAAAACGGAACAGAGAGGAAAAAAGTGCTAACATTACAATCTCTCCTCTCTTATTGTCCTTAAGTGAGCTGGAAACCCGGGCGGCGTTCATATTCTGACATCTGATCTGAAACGTCAGGACAACAAACTCCAGATTTCACCAAGAAGCAAAATCCCAAACACATTTGGCTGGGTTTTTTTTCTAATGAAATCACCCACATATACTCAAGCATGCTCAAACACATGAGTCTTTTTTAATTTGCTTCACGGATCAAAAAAATGTATCATCTGTGGGGGGAAGAAAAAAAAAAGAAATAAATGAAACCTGTGAAATCTGCGAAAAGACATTTGAAGCTGAAAATGGTGTTTGCTCCCTGCTGCATGTGTGGAAGTGGTCGACTCTGCAGGCTCCTTTCCCCTCACTCTCTCAATCTTAATGGAGAGGAGACGAGGAGTGCTCCCCTGTGGAGAGGGAGAGATAGGCGCGGGGAGGGCGGAGGGCGGGAGTGGGTGTTGGAGGAGTATGGGAGGGGAGGGGAGGGGGGATGTTGGAGGAGCCATCTCTGTGTAATTAAAGCTATTTTAATGGGAGGTGCGAGGCAGTGGAAGGGAGGTCAGTCCCGATGGAGATGAGCCCCCAGAACGACCAATGCCGTGTCCCACCCCCCTGCTTCCTGTCCCGTGAGGCAAGGTGGGCGCAAACTCCTCTTTTAGCTCGTTGCCACTAAGCGGATTTCACCAGTGGCCCTCCTGGGGAAGGGTGCTTCGGTTGGAGGGGAAAAGAGTGGGTGGGGTTGGGGG
>NW_019525183.1:1708684-1714499 GCF_002814215.2 Seriola lalandi dorsalis | reverse complement strand
GGGGGGGGGTGGGCACGTATGGGAGCCCCTGCTATGGCACCATGGAAAGCCCTGATTAACTCCCTCCACCAGTCCAAACCCCGCCATGCAAATGAAGGCAGCCCGGTGCTTTTATGAAGGGGGAAGCGCTTGTCAGTCAGGCTTGGCCGTCCCTTGATGTGCTTCCATTGTAATTCTAGGTGTGCTGCTTGTACCGTCTTAGATAGGAGCGCAAGGTTGATTCATCCCCATAGGATTGTTAAAAGGTGGATCCGCTAAGTTTTCAAAGTGACTCAAATGGGGGAAGGAGAGGGGTGGCTAGCACTCTCTTGTCAGCTCTTTCTTAGCCCATCACAGACATTGGTTTTGAAGATTTTCGCTGTCTGACTTTGCGATAATACATAATGGGGATTCTTTGACAGCGCAGTCGTCCCCCTGAGGACAGGAGATATGTTTGCACCCTGAGGTATGGTCGGCGTTGTCTATGCATCGTTCAGTCATTTAAGTGCTCCACTGAGCGAGGCTTTTCCCTTTTCATTAAGCGTCCCCATTTGTAGGCAGATTCTTTACACTGCTCACTACCATTGTATAAAAGGGATCACTGCAAACCGTGCACCTCTCAGTGGTTAATGGAATATAAATAAAATATATCAGGGCCTTCTAAAAAAAAAAAAAAAAAAGTGCACAGGGAGTGATGCCAAAGATGTCTTCGGGGTCATAGATTCACATTTTCACCCAGATGTTGGTTCTTTTCTATCTGATCTCGAGTTCTCTGGTCTTTTTTTCATGAACCCTTTGGATGCTGTGTGAGAGCTAATTTGGAGTTTTAGTTAATCCTCCAAGTACCAGTGTGGGAGAAAAAGGCAAGAGCACAGCGCTGCTTTAAAGAAAGCAGCCTCACTGCAAATTAGGACCTGGAGGTATGTTGCAGTGTTCTGGGGTCACACTCATCATTTCTCTCTGCCTGTCACAGACTGTAGCTTATCAACCTTTATCGTGAGCCCTCGGTGACCTTGTCAGGGCTTTTTCCTCCCGTTTCGTCCTCTACTTAATCACTGCCAATTCCTTCCAAATTTGACCATCATTAGGAAGAATCTGGAAGCCAAATTTGAACTCTGAAACATGTCAATAATTCTTGTGACCTGCTGGCCCCGTTGGATGCACATGTTCTGACATCCTCCTCTCTCTCACGTGTCAAGAATAACAGAAAAACATATCATTCAGTCTACTTTACGGTGATAAAACTCCTAAGCATCCACTTCTTTTTTCTTCCTCTACTTTCTCACTTTGCTTTCTCCCTAACAGTCATTTGTAAGAATGAATTAGTTCTGAAAAAGGCTCTGCCTCACCCCTGGCAGAGCAATAGTTTTAATTTAAGTAGAGGAAAAGGACTGACTTGAAACGAATGGATGGCAACTCTCCCATCTCCCGCATTTGTCATTTGTTAATGCACTTGACCTCATAATCAGACTGCCAGCGCAACAAGGCAGCAAACAAGTTATGTCATGTTATCAATTTATCCAACATGACAAAGTAATAACAGCAATAAATGAACATGTACTTTGGAGGGGCGGCGTTGCAAATTGAAATGCCGGAGTGTGAGATGTGCTTCTCGCCAAAAGAAGGAGCAATGAAGATGATGGAAAATCTAATATGAAGGAAGACAAGTGTTTACATTGCAGCTTTGTGCGTTTTACATCCTAAGTATTCTCCATCTCTCTGTTGGCATCCCCAGGGCTGCCTGCACTGTTAGCAAAGCATATGCAACAGAATTGAAATACAGTTGCAGTTCTAGCTCTGCAGCGCTGTGGCAAATAGAAGACACTCTGACTGATCTGATGAAACAATACTGTAAATTGAAAAAGCTTCATTGTTATCGTTTGAGGTGCATTTGGTTGATTTTGCGCAGGGAATGCCTTTTGGGTGTGGTTTTCCCCTCATGGGACATTTCAATTGGTTCCAGTTTGAGAGTCTAAATCAATCCATCAATCACAGAAGAAAAGAATTTCAAAAACAGTTTGACTCAAGCTGGAATACATCTCGATACATATTTCATGGACCTGACCAACCTCAGAAGTCACTCTCATTTGACATCAATTCTCTGTGCAGCCCACAAAGGCCTTGGGCAGTTCACCTGCACACAGGACGGCCTGACCGGTTCATATACTGTCAGTTCTTCTTTATTCTCGATGCCCCGGGCCCTTCACAGTTCTGCAGCTCTGCACACCAAACACTACATCAGCTTGACAAATACAGTAGAGTGATAAAACACCGTGTTCTTTGCTGTGTTTCTTCACTCGCTGCAAGAGAGCAACGGGCCTGCGAGAGCGCATTGAGGAGCCACATGGAATCATGAAAGGAGGCATTGTGGGAGCTTGCAGCCAGTAGAAATCCCCCTGCACACTTGCAGGTGTGGGATCAAATCAGGCCAGAGACCTCTCTCCTCCGCTTTCCTGTGGTTCTTTGTAAAGAAAAAAACTGTGAGGCAGACTGATGGAAACAATCAAAGAGATACTCCTCCTCTTGTATAACTGTATACATGTGGTCACTGGATTTCTACGTCTTTATGAGGTGCTTTGACCAAGTTCAGAGCCAGACTGTGGCACAGGTAAACTAAGGTACTTTGATCTGTAGCTTTTTCTGCCAATACTAATACATTTTAAGAAATTATAAGTTACTTTAGAGTTGAGAAAAGACAGGACAACACAGACTGATTTTGAGCCTTTGACAGCGCGAACAGATGTGAGTGTTTCCAAACTGATTAGTGTCAAAACATCAGAGACAAAATTCACTCTTTGAGTATAATAACATGATTAATTAAGAATTATTTTTCGAAGATGTCTTCCACATTTAAAATGATCTTTTTGTGCAATTTCATGACAAGCAACCTGTGGCCATGCAAATAATGAATGGTTGGACACAAAAGGTCATATAACTTTGACACCATAGGCTGCTGTCTGCATGCCATTAAACACTGGTTCTAACCAGGATCATGATCTTTCCTGAACCTCAACCAAGATGTTGCCAAAACATAATGAAACCATAAAGCATTGGGGAAATTCCTCATATGAATCGCATTTGTAAAGGTCATTTGTAACGGTTTGCTAAGCCTTCCAACAGGGGCACCAGATAAAAAACAACTTTTTGGGGTAATTTTTAAAGTCTATGACAAACTGTGTTGTAATATTGTTTTCATCTAAGTTTTATTAAAAAAATGTGGGGTACTTTCACCCTTATTTTTTCCAGTTTTGCTAATACATCTTGGTCACAGTTTGAAGTTTGAAGCTTGGCAGAAATCAAATTTTCTGTAGAAATCAAATTCACCGCAACAAGACGCCATTGAATGTCTTGCAGCAGAAGGTGTTTTTATTTTTAAATGTGCAAAACCAATGTGAAAACTGCTAAAACGCTATGAGAATTAGCCACAAGCAAGTGCTTTTGGAAAATCCTGCCTCCAGGCACAAATGTAATATAAGTATTCTGGACTCTAGTCTGTTGTAATTATAGTACATCCTCAAAATGACTGTGGTGGCAGGTAGCAGTTAAAGTCAAAATGTATTAGCTTTGCTTCAAATTAGCTTTTAGTGGATGCTCACATTGTTCCTTCTCTTCCTGTTTTGGTATCAGTGAGCCCTCCTTGTTGGTGTAGACTTCCTGGAAACAAATATACTTCGTCTCAATCTGATTGGCTGCCAATGAAAACTAAAAAACTTTAATTGCACAGCAGCTAGTGTGTGAAGAGGGTTTTGTTCTTTTAAAACACAACTTCTAAAAGTGCTCAGCAATGACAATAACGATGACAATGCCGATGACCAACAGCGATGACCAATAAGTATTTGCATTTCATTTGATAAACACCTGCTCTCTCCCACTCACGCCACCACCAGACCTCGCTGATGCTGCCTCCTCCCAACTTTCATCCCCAGCTTCAAACAGGATCTGAAGCTAAAAGTACACCCTGTCATCTTTAGCTTGTAATTGCTCGACTCGCCGTTGCCCCTTCGTTCTCCCAGGCTCCAGCAATTACAGAAATACAATGAGGCTTGGCTTTTCTCGCGGGGAGTAGAATGTATATACTAATTCGCAATAAAGTGCTACAGCTGTCAGTGCATTTTCTGCTCGGTTACTTCAATAAATTGGAACTCTGAGTAGGGAAAAACGGGAATATCGTATTATGTGCTCCCCTCACTAGATGCGGGGGCCGACTCTTGCAAACACAATTTGAACAATTCCATTTTCCTGCAATGAGAAAATGTGACTTGTCGTTTCAGAGATAGACGAGCGCTGATGCCTTGGCACCCTCATAATGGATTTCACTTTTCAGGAAACAATTATTAGGGACTAGAAATAAACCAGCACAGTTCAGATAGGTTTTATTTTCAAATTATGTAAATTGACAGGAACAAAAGTGCTTGATTACAGTTGGCGACCTTCTTCTTTGTCTCTTAGAAGTGACCCGCTTCACGCTTTTGCATGTATTGTTAAAGGCGGAGGCTGTATATTCTCTGTTGTGATGTGTGTGTGTGTGTGTGATCCATCCTCTGCCTTGACCCTTACCCATGGTGCTTAGAACAGCTTCCTCATTGTTTCGTATCAACGATGGCCAGGGCCAGCTGGAGGGTCGCTTCCAGATGATTAGCCATTTCTCCCCCCCCTCCCCAATCGCTGCGATCCCTCTCTCGGTCTCCCTTTCTGTGTGTTTCTCAGAGCTGCTGTCACTCACATCTGTTCCCAATGGCTCGCTCGGCTCGGCTCGGCTCGTCTTGGAATCTTGCTCTGGCCAGCGCTCCCGGAAGCGCTGCGGCCGCAATCCAGGAACCGCGCCGGAAGCGTTTGAAATCAAGGCTCTAATGATGCCACTGCATAATGCAGGATCTGCAGGGGTGATGGTGATGCGGGGGGGGGGTGGGGAGAAAAGAAAGGGAGGGAGGTTGTACCCAGCAGCCAAATGAAAGCAGAAGGACTGAGAAGGAAGTGGAGCCAGAGTCGGTGTTAGCAGTGTTGTTCTGTAACTGCATGGCGTTAACAGCTGCCCCTGCCATTAACACAATGGGAGAGAGAAAGAGAGGGCTCCTTGTTAGGGATCATTTATTAACTGAGATCATCTTTTCGTTAGCCTTAGGGTAATGACTAATGTCAATGGCAAATTTCACAGTTGTCTAGAGAAATGAATTAGATTTGCAATAAAAGGCCCCTCGGCTTGTTGTACATGCTCATTTGCTGGAGTTGGTGAACTTGGAGAACTGTAAAGAAACCAAGGATCCTGGCTTAATACCCTCTCCCTTTTTCCCTCCGCCCCACCGCCAGACACTGACCTTTTTCTCTCATTATGAGGGAGAAAAAAAAACCACAAAAAAAACCACGGAGGCATCTATAAAAAGAAGCCTTACAGTATGTGTCGTAGCGCGAGTAACATCATTACAACGCATTCAGCAATGCAAATGAGACCTATAGATTCTAGTGCAACCGCTCATGTGAACGTTTAGCGAAACACACACACACACACACACACACACACACACACACACACACACACACACACACAAGCTGCGTGGGACCCGACCCTGACACACTCAATTCGGCTGTGTGTGTGCGTGTGTGTGTATGTGTTTGTGCATCTGTGTCTGTGCAGTTCAAAGATTAAGACTCAGGCGTATTCTTTAATCCGCCCATTGAGCAGTAGCAGAGTGTGGAGACAGAATGGAGTGGGTACAATGACCCCCCGTCGGTGGCGACTCACGCCATCTCAGACGCTCCTGATGGCACCACAAAACCGGCCCTCACCTACGCGCTCCCCACCCCCACCCCCCTCTACTCTGACCCAAACCCCCCCCTT
>NW_019525183.1:1702314-1708664 GCF_002814215.2 Seriola lalandi dorsalis | reverse complement strand
ACACACACACACACACACACACACACACACACACACACACACACACACACACACACACACACAGACACAGAAACAAACCCTCCACCCTACACTGCTGTCATCGCCCCCGGGGGTACCCTGCTAAGAATAGTGGACCCCCAAAAAACAGCACTCTTTCTCCCTCTCCGTGTCTCATTCTCCTTTCTCCCCACTCCTTTCTTTACAGGACAGATGACACAATGCAGTGATTCACACCGCGCCGGGCACTCACATACTGTAGGCTGCCTCTATTGGCCCATGTGTGGCTGGCTCACAGCGTGGGGTTAATTGCGAGCGAGGTTAACAAAATAGGAGACAAAAATCAGTTTCAGAAGAGGCCGGGGACCCGGGAGGCTGCACCGAGATGAAGTGGAGCCTGAAACACAATGTGTATGTGTGCATGTGTGTGTGTGTGTGTGTGTGTGTGTGTGTGTGTGTCTGTGAGTGTGTGTCTGTGTGTGTGTAGGTGTGTATGTGTGTGTGCGGGGCTCAGACTTGGGTCAAATATTTGCAAATCATTGTTGTTGTCTGTGCATCAAAACTTTATGAGATTTTGAAAGAAAAATAGTGTGAAATTTACTTCATACCTCTCTTGCCCTGCTGGTCAGACTTAAACGTATATTGATGTTATTGTCAAAAAACAAGTAGTCTGTCAATCAATTAGTTGATTGACAGAAAGTTAATCAACAAACTTGGATAATGGATTAAATTCTTGTAAGAAATCGCAGCTTTTTTGCCACATGAGAGCTGCAGGAGAAGCTGCACAGTAGCAACTTTATACAGTGACAGTAAGTCAAACAGCTGCTTTTTCAGATCCAGCAAACACATTACAGTTTAGTTTGTGTCCATCTGACCTATGAAAGTCCGATACTCACTGTCCTTTTAGCTCTGTTTTGGCCTCCACCTACTGAGGGGAATGTTTGCTTCCTTAGCTGCTAAATGCTCCACTATGTTCACCAGCTGGTCACTAGCTTTGTTGGCCCACAGTTTGGTGCTGTGAAACCAAGAGAATGAGCTTAAAGATGCTAAAAGATCCTGGGTGATAATTCTACGGGTTTATCACTTTGACTGATGCCTTTCACACTCACTTGATTCATTGTTAAATGTATGGATTAGTGCAGGTCTGAGACAGTTACCCAGCAAAGCTCCCAAACCTTTGCTTTTCTTCTATTTTAAACCATTGTCTTTGGGTTTCGGACAAAATAAGCAACTCGAAGACGTCACCTTGAACTTGAGCATCGCTATTTTCTCATTACTTGCAGCCCTACATATACAATAAATCATTTTTTCTTTTTCTTTTTTACAGGGACTTTGCACATGATTGATCAGCTTCACAGTAGATGAGCCAGTCTTAGCCAAAAGGTCTCATTTTCAACACGCTGTCCTTTAGCCAGATGTTAAATGAGCCATTTACACCTTTATTTTAACCAGGTTTGTCCTTTGAGGTCGTCAGCGTTTTGGGCCAAAATGACCAGGCCGCAAGACAAGGATTAAAACATCGAGAAGATTTATATTCACTATGACACAAATTATTCTAAGAAGCAGATAAAGGATTACGAAAAAACGAACAGAAAAAACAGTGACGTGTTTTGCATGACTGGATGCACTATGTTAAGTATTTGTTACATCAACACACCATGTCGCATTAGTACAGTGCAGTGCCATAAAGCCTCAGCTGTGGATTATTAGAGAGCACTATAGCAGTCAGTCACTTACTGTACAGTTTCTCCACAATCGCATTTTTGAAAATGGATGTAACATTTAGCTGTTAATACCAGCTGCTGGAGTGTTCGTCTTCAGATGATTTAATTGCCCAGCAATTTTCTCCTGTCAAAAAAGCAATGTGCACCTCGGATGAAAACGAGCGAGCGCAAGTGGGAGAGTTAATTAGCGACCTCGTTAGGGACCTGGAAGTGTCTGGTGGGGCCTCTGTGTGTGTTTGTGCGTGTCTGTTTCTATCTGTGTCTGTGTCGTCTTTGTCTGTATGCCTGTGTGTGTGTGTGTGTGTGTGTGTAGCTGACGACTAGGAAATCCGAGAAGGCATGTAGTAAGGACCTAATCTGTCATTGTATGTATACATGACCAGCTTACCCTGTGTGACTGACAGGATGTTCACACAGTGAGCCAAATGGTTGATATGTGTGCACGTTCTGATGCATTGTGGGTGGTGGCAGAGGTTGCTATGGCATCTAGATGTGGATCTGCAGCTAAATTAAGCTATGTACTTAGGAATGCCATACATTTTTTCGATTTGCTGTAGGAGATGTTTCCTTCAGATATGGAAAACATAGTTAAAAGTGGGTATTAATTATGTCACATTAATCACAGAGAAACACAAACGTAACGGATACAAGCAAATCAAATCAGTGTTTTCTACTGCCATTGTTATGTGTGTGTCCTCAGGTGCAGATGTGCAGTAGAGCCTCTCATATACTTGCTTTCATCTCTGTGTTTGCGTGTGCATGATGGCTATCCCCACGTATCCTGTGTTCCCTCAGAGTTCTGGTTGTACGCGTCCTCAGCAATAAAAGCTTTAGGATGCAGGATGGAATTAAGCCCGTTGGACAACGAATGAACTCGCACAAAGTGAATAACGCTGCTTTCTGTTGCAGCTCCACGCATATGCATCGATAGCATATCAGGTATCAGCAGTTAAACTTCTCAAATCGGGAACAAAAGCAGTTGAGATGTTCTGTCAGACTGATTTGCTGAGACATGTCTCCCTTTCAAAAAAAAAAAAAAAATTATTGAATTACGCCGGAGATTTAGCGCCTTGCACAAAAAAATGTCACCGTCATATTCCAAGGGCGTGCGGGAGATTGGATGAACGGGCTGCGTGCGGCGCTCCGGCTGAGTGAACTCTGTTGGTTTGGGGAGTGGTGCAGTAATTTGTTAAGACTGGGCCCCTGAATTATTAAAGGCATATGAGTGTAAATAATTCACTGATCACCAAACAGCATGACAGGCCATTCATCAGCATGTGTCGCGTTGTGTGTGTGTGTGTGTGTGCGTGCAGCTTGGTGGTCTCGTGTTTGCGGGAGGAGAGGTGGGTGGCAGAGAGTGGGAGGTTGCAGGTTAGAGCTGAGGTTTTGAGGAGGACGCTGGCCTTTAAATACGTGCCTTACGTGTTTTTTTTTTGCATGCACACAAAGTTTTGCATTGTCCCCGTTTTGCCACTAAGATGAATTTCTGCACCAGTGTACCGTAATTACACTTCCATGAGCAAACATATCACCAACAGGAGAGGAGGGTAAGCACGGGGAGAACTCGCAGTGTGTGAGTTTTTGCACTTTGTGGAATTATCTGAATGAAAGTGCTTCATCATAACCTGCTTTGAATTTTTATTCCTGTGAATCTAGCCTTGCCCTGCCTCCTTTTTTTTTTTTTTTTCCAGTGTCTTCTCAATGGCAAAGCGAGTATGGTGACAAATTGCCATAAACAGGCGGAAAGCATGCAAATGCAGCGAGGAGACAAATGTCCAACCTTGTGTTTAGTCTGAAGCTAAGGTCATCCACCCTCCCATCTATCACTGTTCTAATCAGCTCCACGCAGCCCCAATGCATAGCTCAGTACCTGCTGAATAGATAACACCGAGAGAGGGAGAGGAGGAGAGAGATAAAAACAAAACTGATAAAAGATTCAACAAGTAAACATTCATATTGCTCTGGAGCTGCTTGTGTTTTGTTCGGGATTTTGCTCCGTTCCATTTTTATGTGTGCGTTTCTCTCTCCACCACTGCCAACCTCCCCTTTTATACACTCATATTGTGGTGTTTGCATGCTCCTAAACTGCGGGCGTGTTTGTTTTGCTTGTCAGGTGTAGACAGAGGGGTTTGACCTGGGATCGCAGCGCTATATTTGAAGGTGATTGGAGATGAGCTGTATTGAAACGTTATGTTTCTTTTTTTTTTTTCTATTTTTTTTTTTCCTGTCAGACGCTCAGGGAGGGAGAGATGAGCCAAATCCAGATGTCTGGCTCGGCTGTAATTGCAGTTGCACTTTTCTTTTCAGATTGTAACACCCAGGTGCATAATGGAAAAGATAGACTGTCTACTATTTTGATTTTACTTTCTATCACACCCTTTTGTTCTTCCTTTAGTTCATTTTCACATACACTGAAAGCTACACTGCTTGCAATTTGATATCTCTCCCTGTCTTTCTTGTTCTTCCTCCTTCCTTTCTGTCTTTGTGCTCCCGATGAGTGTTTCGTTTGGCCCCGTCAAGCGATCCAGAGATAGTTGAATTAGAGCCTTGCCCCACGCAATTAAAATCTTATTATTGCTCGAGTGTGACCCAGCCTAATTTAATTGCTGTACATGCTCAAAAATGATTAATAGATACAGTTTGTAAATAGCCTGGGCAATGATGATAACGCCAAAGATATGGTTAGTTGAGTGCATTATTTCTTGCTAAAATAAACATTTGGAAAACACATTCGGCTCGGCACATTGGATTCCTGAAGTGTTAGCGGCAGCGGTGTCTGATTGTAATAACTCTAAATGAAAGATCAAAGGACACAGCAGCCTCCCGAGGGAGAGAGTTTACTCCAAACTAGGCTAAAGGAAGAGTTGTGTCTCATGCATATAGCCTATTAATCATTCAGCTTGCCTACCGTCATTACTCGCACACTTGTCTCCCTCCGTCACCGTGTTCTTGCTGGGTGACACGGGCGGTGGATATTTCTGATGAGACATTTTGTCCCCCAGCAAGTGTTGCCGAAAACCTCGCTAGACGGTTTTAGAAGGTGTGTGTTTGTGTGTGTGCGAGTATGTATTGTCTGCATCCGAGAGTGGACTCGCTTTTAATTTTGCCACTTCAAAATGTCAGGACTTTAGGTTTAGGACTTCAGAACAGTGCTTGGGAATAATTGTGGTCAGTAGAAAAGTGCTGTCATATAAATCCTGAGTGCGTTTTTGTCCACGTGCATGCGTGTCTGTGCCTTTGTGTATCCTGCTGTCCAGCGGTGCAAGGTAAATGGGCGTGTGCTCATTAATCTCCGTGTGTGTGATGGAGCAGAGTGGTCGGCCAAGCTGCTGAATGTCTAAGCAGGGCGCTGTGCATGTGATTTATCGGGAGGAGCGTGCATTAGGGCCCATTCGTAGCCATTAGCCTGGACAGCTAAGGACGCCGCCACCTCCTACTACAGCCACGGGGACGGTGGGCGGGGCCTTGGCTTTACACTCCAAGGCTCGGTACATTTTGTCCAGGATGTTTTAAGAGCCGCATACGGTGTGTCAATTAGTGATGATGAAGTGGCGAGATTATTGATAGCATTGTTGCAAGGCATGTCATTGTGGCGCTCTTTTTTGGACCGCACTTCCCAGAGATCATCTGTCAGTCAAACAGCATGCACGCCTATGTGGTTCTCTTTGGATTTACTGTTGGTGGAGTTTGCATTTCCATAGGTGGCACTGTTTTTCTTTGTGCCAAAGAAAAAAGTAAAGCGTCTTCCTTTTAATGCGCATATTTCCCCACAACAACTTCACGTTCACAGAAGCTGAACCTAGATTAAAGAGAAACGCGAATGTACCGCATGTCGTTCCACACATAAAGTACACCAACTTCCCACCCCTGACACCGCCAACCACTGCCAAGGTTCGAAGTTGGACTCCAAAATCGGGGCACCCATGCTAAAAGATGTGTGTGCTCCCACGGTGCAGCAAAGTGGGCATCCACCAAATGGCATATGTTATTAAAAACAAGAGAAGTAAACTCACTCACTTTAGAGGAAAAGTTATTGGCTCCCAAATTTGGGTAAATTTAAACTACTTTACCATCTCTGAGCAGCAATATAATTTTCAGCCATGACTATAAAATGTCTAAAAGCACAAAGCCTCACAATTCTGACTCTGTAAATCATTTTAAGTTCCCGGTGGCAACCAGTCCGGTTTATAACCATGGTAGATGGAAAAAATAAAATAAAATGAGAAAATGCATTCTTCCTGTAAATTTCATTCTTTATCACTTTGACTCTTTCTGACTTTTTGACAGTAAGCTGCACCGAGTTCAGGCTTGTGCACAAAAAGGGGGATGGTTGTTCGGGGGTTAAACAAAGTCCAGTGCTGGTTTACACCAAAACTGTGACACAGAGCTGTGATAGAAAGCGTTTAATTCGCTTTATTAAACCAAAACATGAATCGATTGAATTGACGACCTGGCTGAGGTTCGATTTGTGGTTGTGACCAGACAATAACACTTTCTGGATATTTGAGAGAGGCATTGCTTTTCATGTGCTCATATCTGTGTCCGTGTGTGTGTGTGTGTGTGTGTGTGTGTGTGTGTGTGTGTGTGAGCGCAGACTATCATCCAGTGTCAGTCCGTGTCAGTGGCTGT
>NW_019525183.1:1640247-1702239 GCF_002814215.2 Seriola lalandi dorsalis | reverse complement strand
GGGGTCACTCTATTTTGGCTGAGGTAATCCATCCATTGTGTTGAACTTCTTCATCTGTATCAATTCATTGAAAACACACTGGCACTGTGGAGTGAAACTGAGCCTGCCTGGTCCTTTCTTGACAGGGCAACGAGAGAGAGGGAGTGAGAGAGAGTATCGCCGCTATGGTGGAGGGGGTGCTGGTTGTGGGGGTTTGGGTGGGGGTCCATGAGGGAGACTTCGGAGGGGGTGTGGGGGAAGGGGGTACTGGACCATGGGAAAAACACAATCTCTGGCCCCTCTATAGCACTTGTTCCACCCCACTTCACCCGCACACCCACCCTGTGTGTGCCACTTGTCACTGACCCTTGCAACCCCCTTCTCATTCTCCCCAAGCCTTTGAGCCCGTCTCTCTCTCTGGGCTGCAGATGTGTGCAAGCCTCCACCACCGCCACCACACCCCCTCTTCGCTCCACCTCCCGAGACCTGCGGACCTCCACACTCTAAAGGCCCCTACCTCTACCTCTCACACCCAGGGATGGTGAAGCGTGGTGGGGCAGAGGCTGCGCCCGGACCCCCCGTTTCCAGTCCCAGCGAAGAATGGACCAAAGGAATAAAGAATAACACAGAGGATCCCTTGTCTTTGTGGCGGCACAAAGGGGAAGCAGGCTGGGGCAAACAAGGGAGAGAAAAGAGGAAAAAAAAAATAACGTGTGTGTACGCGAGTGTGTTTGCGGTTATCACGCACATACACATGTTCTGGCTGTGTGTATTAAGCATACTGTGTATATGTCTCATCTCGGGGCTATGGGAGGAGGGCGGGGTTGGGTTAGAGGGGGGATTATTGCTGCAACATGCGCCCTCAGTGACAGAACAGTAATTGGTCTAAGGCATCCGCTCCCTTTGCCACCACTGACAATGTGAGCTTTCACTACAACATACAGCAAAAATACTCATGAAATGAATCATTACCACGGACCATTAGCCTGTCTTCCTTCAATAATTGAATTTGTCAGCGGCATCCTTTTCAACCACGAAAAGCCACCATCATACTCTGATGATGAAGGCGATCACTACCAAGTGCTAAAGGAATGTCTGTATTCCTTAATTATTCTCTTCCTTCTTCTTCAGCCTGTCAATCACTGTTGTTGATGAACCCGAGTCAGATGATTAAGCGCCGACGCTGACGTTACAAGATGGATTTAATCTGCGATGAGGTGTTATCAATATCATTGATTAATTGCTAATGCACGTGCCATTTAGTGGATGCTTTAATCTGAAGTAATGACAGTCGAGCGAGTGGCTGTGTTTATAGCCTGGGTGGCCCTGTGGCAGTGTTAGTGCCACACTTTAAACATTCAGATATGCAAACTGTTAAGTAGCATTTGATGCTCTTTTGCCACGTAAAATGTAAAAATAATGGTAATTGCAACGGCACTGAGGGATTTCTGCATTTTCCCAAACTCATGACACAGCACTTGGCGAAATGCAAATCTGCATTACAGCATCGCCCCGCTTTTTTTTTTTCCTTATGTTAAGCTCTCCTCGTTGCTGTAACGCTAAAGCGAGACCATGGGAGTCTTCTGAGGGAGGAGGAAAAAAGAGAGGCAGCCAGCAGGGGGAGGTAAGACAAAAGGAAAAGTAAAGGAGAGCAAGAGAGGGAGAGTGGAAGGGGGTAAAACAGAGGAGGGATGGGAGAGGAAGAGAAGACGAGGGGGGAGGCTGGAGGAAGGGAGGGGAGGATCTCTGCTGGGGCTCCTATCGATTCCATTGGTTTCTGGTGGCGCATCAGGCGTGCCCCGGCTGAGTGGCAGCCCAGCCAGACCTCCCCCTTCGGTGGCCTGGGGAGAGGAGGGCAGTGCGGCGGAGGTGCTCTGGCCTTTCCTGTGTCCAGCTGTGTTCTCTGTGGGGAGTACGATACTGTATTCTGGAGCTGACCGGCACGGAAAAAAGGCGTCCTACTGTACCTTTACACCACTGACCTTTTTGAAGGAGGAAGGAGGGAAGGAAAAAGAACATGTACAGTCAATTTACATGACATGAGAATCCCATCTGTTTACTTTAAAGCCTTGCCATTAAAGGAAAATTGCTGCTAACTTGCATTACTCATGTAGAGTTTCTTCAAGAAGTTCTTTATGTTCAATTTTCAGGAAACAAACTCAATATTTCAAAGCACAGACAATTTCATCTGCTAAACTGACGTTCTTGTAATCTGAGGAAGGCTGATTGACTTCAGTGAAATTACACAGTGAGATGCTTTCATTGTTCAAATGGAGCCTATACAGTATATTTCCGTGTGTGTTAGTGAGTGTTCACCAGTCAGAAATAAGCAAGAAGTGTTTGCTAAATGTGATTTAGTGATCTGATACACGTTCAAAAAATAAAACAGACTGTCATTTCACAAACTTCGCCTCGATTCCCTCTAAAGAAAGACAGACACGCAGCGTTTAGGGACAAAGCTCTCCTAAGCCGAGCAGCACTCACCTCTAAGCAGCGTGTTATAAATAATATATCACTTAGTTCATTTTCAGTATCTAAGAGTTTAAGTTCACAGCCTATTTTCAGGGTGTGACACCAGGAAGGGCTGTGAAGTTTTTCCCTTTTGCAAGAGTCTCACTCAGCTGCTGTCGAAGTGATGGCGCTGCTCAGCCGCAGTGTTCACGAAAAGAACAGAACAGGGAGAAGAGCGAGGTGTGCAGGCACGGCATAATCCCACTTTTACTGTACCTCTCTTGCAGTTACTGTATCATACAAGCACATCAGCTGCAGTCTGTTCTTTTGTATATGACGTGCAAACAAACGCCATGTTGGACACAAAACTTGTTTTTCTTGCACGGAGTTTTTTATTATTTGCAGGGTGTTTTTTTTTTTTTGTCCCATGGGTCAATGTCTGAAGTCTGGTGCCTCTCTTCTGTTCTTCCTACCGTCTGCACACATTCTTAATAAGAATCAGGACTTCTTCTCTCCCCCGTTTAAATAAGCCACTTGCTATTATTGAGTATTTCATGCTATCATTCATTCCTGCAACCATAAATCGTCAGTTTGGCTTTGTAAAAGTTTCTGTTTTATCACAATTCCACTGAACCGACTCAGATGTTTTCACATCAGCACAAGTATTACTTTACATTCTGCTTGCTGTCAATCACCTGACACCCACAGGAAGAAACGGAAGTCTCTTCCAGGAAATAATCCTTCAGAAACATGCTGCTTTACAAACTGCACTGTCACATTCAGGTCTTTTTATTTAGAAAGGCTTTGTTAGCCAGGACAGCAGTTACTTTTAGGCTCAATTTCAAACCAGATGCTGTGAAAAGAAAAAGAAAAAGATTCATTTCAAAACAGGAGTAAATTAGTCCTGATGGATTTCAGCAAATAATGTGTGCGTGTGTGTGTGTGTGTGTGTAGGTGAGTCATGCTTGGTCGCTTGAGTGAAAGGTGTTAGTGGTGATGGTGGAGGACAGATCAGGGAAAGTGTCCAAGGGCCCTCCAGTTTGCTCCGGCGCCCTGAGCCGCCTCTGTGCGTGCATGAGCCTCATTTCTCTGAGATGAGAAGGAGGGAGAAAAAAAAAGCAAAAAAATAAAGGATGTGGGGTTTGAGGGGGATGAAGGAAGGAGAGGAGAGGTTGGAGAGGGCAAGAGAGAGAGGTGAAGGGGTGGGGGTGGAGGTGGGTGGGGGGGGTTTGCTAGAGCTGTCCAGTGAGATCCGCTCACAGCTGCCTCCCCTCCTCAACGGCTCCTCCGCTGAAAAGGGCCCTGAGTGGCGACCGGATCCATTTCAGCGTGGAAACCCCACACACACAAAGCTCTGAAAGCTGCTCTTATGCCACGTCTCGGTATCTCTTACCTGTTAGCCCGATTAATTATTCCCCCAAGTACAGGAGCCAGGGAAAGGAGACACCACGGATGGGCCGGCGAGATAGGGCTGCACTCTCTCAACTGAACGAGAGAGAGGCCAGATAAAGAAAGAGTGGGTGGTGGGGTAAAGGAGAGGAAGAACAGGGGGAGAGCTCTCTGTTGTCTGTCCTTTTTTTCTCTCAGCCTACAGTAGGAGCCTTCAATCTCCAGTGGCTAATGTACTAGAAAGTTGCTTTTACAATGTACCCACACTTTCTTAGTCACAGTAGAGTGGGTTGAAAGAGCTGGTAGCATAGTTAATCACGAGTTTTTTTTTGTTTGTTTTTTTTTATCTATCAGCTCAAGCGGCAGCATGTGGGACACGTGAAAGACCCCTCATCCCTTCTGAACGAAAAAAAAAAAGTGAATCTGTTGTTTCCGCCGTTGGGGTTGTGCACCCTGGAGCATGTCGTGAGGATAGCGTTTTTTTGGCAGGAAAACCCACTGACACAGTGACCAGGAAGTCCATTAAACATGGCACTCGCTGCACGCCCTGGTTGTCCTGGCCACAAGGAAGTGGTGTGTCTTTGTGCAGCCGTTGAATATTTGTAAGTGTGATGTCCGGTCATCTGATTTCACTTTGTATTTAACGTAGAGTACACGAAAACCCGCTCTCTGCAACTTCTTGACAACGTCCTTTCGCCTCAGGTCTGAGCATCCAATCGCCTTCATGAACAAGCACTTCCTGGTTATGCAGAACAGGGGTTTCCATGGCTATCAATCAGCCAATAGCGGCGCAGCTCCTCCGAGCAGCATGTTGAGAGCGGGGGTCTCTGGGGCAGCCTGTCTTTTTAAACAAGGCCAGACACTTCACAGACAGGGAGAGGGCCAATTAATTCTGCCGGGGGCAACGCTCCTAGGTTAGCATTTGCTTATAGTGATAAATTGGTGCTTTGTATCCACAGTAAACTACCTAGGCTCCCCCTGTTTTGGCTGGCTTGGCAGGTCCAGGAGTGATGTCATGGGGTTCAGGCTGATTAGTCGAGTGTGCCTCGTCCTCTTTCACAGGGTCACTGCACTACTGTCTGTGTAAAATTAATTAAAAGCCGGCTGGGGTTAGTGTCCGCGCTAATTTCAGGTAGTTGCTAACATCTGCTGAGGAGGAAAATGAGGGAGCATCAGTGTGGATACAAGGTGAAAGAGAAACCTTGGTGTTTACAGTATCGGCTTGCTGAACGGGAAGATGTAAAGTATGCAAATGTTTCTTAATTTGTACATTTGTAAATCACCTAAATGTTCATATTAAGGGAGAGACACTTGCTGGAATAACATAAAAAGAATCCAGGCCCATTTTGCAAAAATAAAGTCACGATCGATTCAGCAAATAAGGAGCAAAAACAATCAGCGGTCACTTAGAAATCACCTCACTGAAACTTGATGACTCTCTTATTAATGACAATCTAACTAGAGATAATAGTATCTTGATGTAAACAGAGTGCATCTTCATCTTTAGTCCTTGCTGCGCTCATGCCAGTTTCATAAAGCTACCGTGACTAGAAGTAGCCCCTGGTGACTCCCCTCATACAGCCATGTGGCCATGTGGTCTGAATTTAGCCATCCTTTATCTTCCTCTCCCATCCGGCTTCCTTTCCTTACTCTCAGTCTTTGCTAAGTGGTTGCATGCATACATGTGTCTTCAGATACCAGTGAGCACCAAAGCAGCAATACTGCAAACCAAACGGGGTAGGAGGAGGAGGAGGAGGAGGAGGAGGAGGAGGAGGAACGGGGGAGCTTTTGGATATTTCATTTACTTATTATTTAAATACTTTTCCCAGTGCCTCATTCTTTCCTCAGCTACAGTTCAGCATCCTTGCAGCATTCCCCTTTAAAATCTCCCCCAAGGTGAGAGAGGTTGATCATTTTTCTTTTCTTTTATGCGAGCGGCGTGAACGAAAGTCACGGCCAATTTCCCTTTTAACATGGACACGGGAAAAACAACAAGTACTAGAGCAACAAAACAGCCTTCAGTTGCTGAAGCGGGATCTTTGATTTGGCATATCAAAGGGGAGCGCGATCCCTGGGTTGCCGTGGCTCCCAAGGTCGGAACACATAGACCTACTTCGCCTGACTCTGATTGGCTGGCTGTTCAGTGCTGCTGCACATTTGCCAGAGTGAATAAGGGCTCCATTAGAGTATAGGTAGAGAATGTATTTCCCACTAAACAAACAGTCAAAGTGTGTAAATGAATGAGCTTCAGAGGTGTTTGTTACTGTAAATTATGATGAAATAGTATGCAATTCCTTAACTAGCTTTTATTTGTTTATCACATTGTTGTTAATTGAATTTCCATCAAGGCCTCACACGAAAACATGAAAATGTAAAGTACACCAAATAATAATTGACGAAATGTGTGCACATTTTGTTGCAACATATGTATCGTACACCTCTATGGTTTTACTGCAGCTTTTCTTTTTTTTTTTTTTTTATTGCCAAAAATATTATAGAAACTTGTAGAAACTAAGTTGCATTGTTTAAAACAAAGATTTTCTTATACGCTTTATTGCGCAAATACATCTAAGTTCGCTAAATGACAAATGTAACATATGAACAGCTGTTTTCCAAGAGGGTCTCAAGGTGGAATAAACCTCTTGCCTCCCTCCGTGAAGCACACATTACTTTCAGCTGACTGGTTTATCAGAGCCGTTCAGTCTCGTCTGGATGTGAGCCGTGCAGGCGGAGGGAGCTGCTGATCCTCCGCCGGATTGAAAAGGGAAAGTTGATATCATTCCCACTGTCGGCTGAGCAGGGCCCAGAGGTTTCCCCTCATGGGGGGTCCTGAGAATGTCACTCTCACTCCCACACAGGAGACCCCTCCTCCTCCTCCTCCTCTTCCATCTCCTCCTGCCATTATATTCACCTACATTATCTCCAAATGTCACTGAGAGTAAAACCAATAGCACAGGGAGAATTTATCAAGGAGGTATTATGCTCTGTTGGGTACAAGGTGCTTAATGGAAGCATGTAAACCAGTGGAGGTGATTTTAGCTCCATGTATGACACGTTAATCTTACATGGAACTACTGCAACTGAGTATTCAGCTCCAGTTATAATGTCTAAATGTTCCATAAATACTTCTACATTGTTTATCTACTCAAACTCTACATGGCTCAGAACTTACTGCAAGCAGATTGCCCTCCTCTTTACAAGATATTAGACATTGGATGTATATTAAAAGTAAGGCATCATTTAGTACCTTATTTTTTCAAAATGGTCCCATTATAACATTAAAGAAACATACAGAATATATATCATAAAATACTGATTCTGTTCAGCCTCCACAAAGATGTGTTTATTATTTTCAACAAATGCCATGATAATACTAACACCAACCATCCATTGATCCTACTAATTAAGTATTGATTGTTTAGAGAAAGTATGACATAGCTTCTTCCTGTCTGTCATCAGGCATACCCCCCCCCCCCCCCCCCCAAAAGAAAAAAAGCCACACTGTTGCACTGAGTGACAGATTCCCTCACTGTGAAGAATATGGGCACTGTAACTTATTTTAAGTCAGTTCCATAAACACTGTTATGCTGCTGTGAATAGAAGCGCACCACATGTGCCACTGAAAATAGGCCCCATCCAGTCAAGTCTGTTTCTATTTCTTTATTTGGATCCCTTATTAGCTTCCACACACTGGTCGCTAGTCTTCCTGGGGTCCGTTCAAACTTTATTTACATTGCCCAATGTCACAAAGTTCCCTCAAGGGGCTTCACTTCAATCTGTATATCATTACGACACCCTCTGTCCTCAGATCCCTGAATAGGAACCCCCCCCCCAAAAAAAATAAAAGACAACAGGAATAAATGTAAGAAGTGATGCAGTTGCTAAAACCTACAGTGCTCAGGTGTTTCAGTATTTTATTTAGCCTCAAATAAAGTTTATATGTTACCCATTTTGAAGGATTTACATGTTGAATAGGAACCAATGAGCTTGGTGCCTTGAGAGATGGACTCACACATTGTTGGCTTTGGACTTTGATAATCAGAAAATGACAGAATATCACAAGCCTTATCCTTTTATTATTCGTTGATCTAACCCCAGTCTTCACCACTGGGACGACAGCTCAGTGCGCTCACCTGCTGAACATAGAGGAATGCCTAATGTGTACTCCAAACAGCGGGTATCTGCATATCTTTACTTACTTTTATGCTGATATTCATAAACAGAGATTATATCCATGTTTTTTTTTTGCTATTTTCACACTGTACCCTTCTGGGGAACTCTAGTCATTTTCTCAGGACTATTTAGCATGTTAAATACAGGATACATGCACATTTAAAGTGGGCTCTGCCCCAGCTTTAAGTACAACTACTGTCAGCATATTTCCTCTGTTGGCTTGGTTCATTATAACTGCAGCTTTATGAAATGTGACACTGTGAATAGTAAAAAAAAAAAAAAGGTTCTTTATTGCTTGAGCCGTGAGTTCAATTGGAACAGTGGGATATGACGGATCTTTCCTGAAAGGCTACAAACACCTGGTGGTTATGGGTTTGGACAGCAGACATGTCATATTGACGGCTTCTCCCCCCCCCCACACACACTTCAGCAGCACCCCAAGCTCCGGCTTTTGTGGATTTTTTTAACACTCTGAAATTGTCAATCGAGTCAGTGGCCTGGACAAGCTCTTTCTTTGTGACACTGGGGCTTTAAAATGGTGCCAACCAAGCAGCATGGACGAAGGATTTGAAAAAGGCACAATGAGCTGGAAAAAAAAAAAAAAAAATCCTAGCTACCTGGGAAACAAAACCAGGGGCAGGCGAGAAAATGTCGAAGAAAGAGAAAAAGGGGGGAGAGGAAAAAAAAAAAGTGTCACAGACTGACCCTCCCTCCCCTCTATTCCCCAGCCAATTCTGAGTCCTAGGAGTGAGCGGCAGGCATTTCTAGTCTTGAGAGGAGTGACAGAGAGAAAGGCAGGGACAAAAAAAGAAAAAAAAAGAGAGAAAGAAAGTGAGAGCCCATCCGAAAGAGGGGGGGAGAACAAGAGAGAAGAGAGTGGCAAGGGGGAGGGATAGAGGGAGAGCAACTTGAATCGTTGTCATCAGCTCCGTCACGTTGAATAGGCCTAATGAATGCAAGTGAGTGTTGAGGAGCCATGGCCAGCTCTATCAAGGCAGGTAATACCGCCCAGATTTAATTGGGAGCAGGTATTGGAAGGGCTGTATTACTTTAATTGGGAAGGGGTTCTCTAAATGGAAAAGACAAAGTATAATGGCCAAATTGTGGTGCACAATAGCACTTAGCCCGGGATTGTATGCATTCGCTAATCTGCCCTGGAATGAGGCAATTCTGAACAATTTTCTCAGTGAAACCAGCTGCAGAAAGCTTGTCCCCCTTTTTTGTTCTCCCTTGGGAAAATGTAAGATTGAAACAGAAAATACCTTTACCCGGGCAATCATTTGCCACGTGTGGAAAGCGGATACAGCAGTGAGTGGTGGAGAAAAAAAAGAGAGAGAGAGAGAGAGAAAGGGGAATCTTTGTAGCAGGGAGAATGGAAGGCAAAGGAGATAAAGCAGGGCTCAAAGTGGGACCTGTCACGGTCGCCAACAAGAGAATAAAGTGATGACATTTACAGTGACAGATGAGACTGCAAGGGAGAACTGCCCACTATTTAGAGGGAGGAATCTGATATTTAACAGACATGGCCTCTGATAATTAACAGTGGACATGTATTTAGTGGTGGGCCTTGTCATTATTAATGACAGGCTGAGATACCCGATCTTAATGAGGGACAACCAGCCATGCCAGGATCTTGGGATACAGGATGCTGCACGGATGTTTTGAATGCTAGTGAGCAAATTGAGATGCATTTTCCAGTTCTAACCACTTTTAATCCTGATTTGCTTTTTTTTTTTCCTGAAGTTTATCTGAAAGGAGTGAAGAAAACGCTGCAACTATAACCCCTGCACTCGCTGTGGACAGGAAGTGCTTAGCAGCATGCTTCCACATTATCCCAGCATGCACTGTGCTAGCGCGCTCAGTCTTGTGTATCTTATCACCGAGGGAAATGGAGGGAAGAGCAGAAACAGCAGAGAAATCGAAGCCATGTTCGCATCAAAAGAAAGAAGTTGCTCTTTTTCTTTCTTTTTTTTTTATCGCTCTTCTACTCTCACTTTCCACCAGGAGTGGGGGGGGGGCAGAGGAGCTAAGTTGTACGGTAATTGTGGGGGTGAAGTGAGAATGATTGCTTTTTATTGTCCATTGTCCCCACAGGTTAGTGCGAGGAAGGTATTGTGTATCCTCATGGGGGGGGGGGGCAAAGGATGCAGTGGTGAGGGCCTCTCCTTTAGTCCAGGTGGGTTTTGCATTTAGCCTGAAAGCTGGCTGGGATAAGAGATAGCGGCCGGACACTATGCTTGCTAAATGGATGCCCTGCTAGGTTGTCGCTGCCCTGCAAGCCAGAGCATTCATTCCACTCGACGCACATATCCATACCTCCACAAAGACCCAGTGCAAAGTTTCTCAGGATGGCAGCAAGCGATCCGAGCCCGCCACTCTTTTTCATTTTACCGTCATCAAGTCCAAACTGTAATCACTATATCTTGTACTCTGCATTGTAACAAGGGAAAAAAAAAAAACCCAACAGGAGTATTGTCCCAAGGAAGCAAACCTTGGCATATTGTTTGAAGGCTAAATTGCTCCCTGCGAAATGCACCCTCTGCTTTATTGCAGGCGTCTCTCCCATTAAATGTGTGGGTATTGTGCATGGATTACAATAGCTAAGAGGAACCCAGGGACAGCTTAACCGTTCAGAGAGAGTGAGAGGGAGAGTCTATAAAAAGCACGGAGAGTGGCTGGGGTTTTGTCAGGAGATGCATGCTTGCTTTCCCACCTGGTGAGGAGAGGAGAGGGTTTTAGGGAAGAACTCAGTGTCATGAATATTGCATGTAGCGGAGAGGAGGCAGGAGGAAGTAGCCAACTCCAGAATAGAACATTCCTGTATATTAGATTACAGTACAGCGATTCCTTAGAGGGAAACTCTTGATTAACTTGTACCAAGTGTGTCTAGCAATTAGTTACACTCTGCAGTGGGTAATCCATTGGTATCAGAATGACTTAGTAATGATATGTAATTAAAATATGAATGAATATGTTACTCACGTGTAATACAAATTGGACCGAGAGCACACTTTGAAAATGCACTGGACTCATATTCAAATTTATTCGATTAATACCGCAATGTATCAAATCCTTAATTTTACCTGCCAGCCTATACAGTCTGGTTTATGTCTAACAACCTGAAACAACCTCAAGCCCTTTTCAGTGATTAAGTCTTTTTTTTTTTCTCCTCCTCTCCATTTCACTGATCATGATATTAAGAAACCATCATCTCATCAGTTGCATCACTACAGAGATACTGAAGTCTCATTTGCTGGGATGATTATCTCTGCTTTTTATGTAGTTCTATAGTTTGTTTTGTCATGGGGGGGGTTTTTTTCTTACAAACACGTGTTCTTAGGCTACAAAGGAAAAGGACTTGTCCCCCGACACTGACTGGAAAATGCCCCTTGTTCACTAAATTTCCATCAGTATCAGCTTAATTTTATTACTCGAACTGTAGATGGAAATTTAACAAATCTCATTAACAGAGTGTCACTGTGTCGTTTTGTTTGAGGTGTCTGAGAATAAGTATTATCTTCTAAATATGAAAAAAAAAAAAAACTGCTGCGTCTTCAAACCAAGGCTCAGCACCAAATACCTCTGAAAGATGAAACAGACAAAACAGTTGTTAACCTGCTTCCTCCCAGTCTCTGTGCAGCTTGCACAGTTTCTATGTGCTGGAGAACTACACTGGTGAACACATTACTCCCATTATAAATGAACTATATTAATACAAAATTAGATTATTAAAGATTAGCGATTTTGGGGGAGAGGGGAAGTGAAGCTTCACTTTTGTATCTTGCATTTTGTATGCGTGTGTATATGGACACAGATGAGTAGAAGAATCGGTGTGATATCTCTCTCTCTCTCTCATTCGACTCTGGGATTCAAAACAAAGCTTTTGCATTTTCACAAGTCTCTCTTTCACCATCCACATCCCACATGTTATCCTAACACATGTTGCTTTCAGTGACTTAAGGCATTTGTCACTTTTAATGAACATTATTTCGCACCTGGCACGAGGACAATCTGCCATACGGATGTACGTTATTTCAGCGCTGCTGCTGCAGCTTCTTTTTGGACCAAAGATTTAAAAAAAAGGTGTTATTTTGTTAGAGGAGGATATATTTTTAACACCATCAGACCATCAAAAAGCTGAAGATGTAAGAGGAGTGGATGGCAGAAAACAGTTACTGTATCAGATTCATTGGGTGGAAATGTAATTAACTGCAAATGAACTGGCGCCTGATACTTCAAAATGCAACCGAAGCAGCACTTTGAAATTCTTACTTTGTTTTCTGCTTTAAAAAAAAAAGAAAAAAAAAAAAATCTTTTCTGTTGATTATCCATTTAAAAACTATTTATTCAATTCATCTTTAAAAAGACAAAACATTTTCCTTTCAATACACATATTTTTAACTGATATCAACATCTGATTGAAGCAACAGAAAAACATGTCAACAACAAAAACAGACCTAGATTGTCCTACTTTATGGCTCAGTTTTCCAATTAAGGATAAATAATACTGTAATTTTGTTTGTGTTGCAGGTGTGACATAAATTCCAGACGGCCATTTCAGTTAGTTGGTCGGGTAGTTGGTTGTCAATCCACCACTTTGGGACGAAGTGAAATATCAAATATATGATGGAGGTATTGCTGTAGAATTTTGTACATGCAAAAGGATGAATCCCCTAATTCATTAGTGCCACTATAACGTTGACATTCTGGCTTTTTAGTGACATGTATTAATAACCATTGGATGGATTACTGTAGCATTTTGCACAGATATTTATTTTCCCTTGAGGATGAATCTGACTTTTTCATGTAGCCCCAATAAAAAAGACGAAGTACCTCTACAACTACAAGGTGGAACTGCACAATATTTTGTGGATTCATGGTTCCCTGACTTTGGTGATCCGCTGATTTTTCCTCTAGCACCACCATGAGGTTTACGTTTTTGGTTTCCTTTTATCCAGTGAAATATCTGTCTTCTTGACGGACTGGCGCAATATTTGGTTCAGACAGGTCATGATTCCTATGAAGCCTGAGTTTGGTGATCCCCTGACTTTTCATCCACCACCATGATCGGGTCACAGTTTGAAATATCCCAATACAAATTACAAGTCAAACAAACATACCAAATTACAAGAATACCTGCGGACATTTGACTTTTTGACGCTTTTAAAATTACAGCTGCTGGTGAACTTTTTTTCTTCCCAGTAAACTCTGAAAACCTTGTCCAGAGCCACAACAGTTTGCACTGGCACTCAAAGCCCACTCTGTTTTGGCCATGGGAGTTTCCTCCTCTGAAACCAGAGGCGGAATATAAACGGCGGGCATCCATCCATCAGTGTACAGCAGATGAATCGGTCTGATTCTCTTAAATGGGTTCTTACGGGTAAGAGGTGGCGAGAGTCGGGGACTTGGATTGTATGATAAAGTATGGCAGGCAGATGAAAACAAATAGGACCAAATGAGTAATCAGGCCCTCGCTTCCTCCTATACGTCGCTCACAACAGAAGTACCATTGCGAGTGTATGCAGACGCTACAGTCTGGTTGAGAGGTAATGTGAGCTTGTTTTTTGGGTGGGAGGTGGTGGCGGGTGGGGATTGCAGGCGGTGTAATTTGTTCTGTCTGGCACAAGCATGTTGTGTTGATGAGGATGGGGCCCTCTGTACACTTGTTCCCTGTACGGTTCCAGTCTGGGGTTGCAGGGCCCCCGGGTGGCAGTAACATACCCACATCCCCCTGCCATGTGAGCCCATAGAGGCTTCCACCGGTAGTCCTGAGTGTGAGATGCATAGATAACACACACACAGACACACACACACCCCTGGCAAACAATGTTTCCTTCACTCACAGTTAAACATTTTCTCTGACACATCAGGGAGGTATTTTTCCTCTCCCCTGCCTCTGCAACCTTTTTTCATACGGCCTCTTTGCAGCTGGCCTCGGCCCGGCCTGGTGTCAGTTATTTCATGGTGACGGGGAGAGTTAGGCCGACATGTGTTAGCAGTGAACCCTCCCTGCAGTCGAGTCTGCCGGGGCTGCTGCTGATGAGAACAGACAGCCAGGTAGATCCACAGGCGCGATAGAAGTCAACAGAGGATTTCTAGGCTTCTCAGAGGGTTTCATCAGTGAAGGATTTCTGGGTCCCTCAAAGTGTTACATCACCCTGACTGCAGTGATATACAGTAACAAACTGAGTGACTGTGGAGAGGTGTGAGTCCTGAAAATATCATTGTCATATGTCCCTAAATGTAGTGTTTTTGTGCTGTTTCAACCCACAGCTTGTTCAGTTAGGATGCCAGGTTAATCAGGGGGCATTGAGTGTTGTGTCATCTTTCTCTTACATAGGCTTTTTACAATATATATTATATTATTACATACAATATTTATTTACATTACATTATTTGGAATGTTGTTACTCAAATTTTTTTTTTTTTACATATTTTATTTTAGTCAGTACTCAATGCAAATATTTTTATTGGCCACTTGTTGGCAGTGCAACAAGCTGCAGAAACAACACTGACATATCACCTTGTTTGATATAGCTATCAGTTTACAAATAACCAGCTGACAGTTTCCTGTTTACATATCTAACAGACACAGTGCAACATTAGCATTTATTTGAAGTTGTTTCTTGTCCACCTGCTGAATGTAAGTGCTGTATTCACTCTCCTTATAGCTATTTTTATTTTTTTTTCGCCTAGTTTTGGCCTCTGTCAACTGTGCGAAATAACTGGCTTTTAGCTGTTAGCATGCTAGTCAGCTAGTAGCTAGCTTTATCTGGCAGTTGGTGCTTTTTGCAGAGAAGTTGTGGCTAAAAACAATGTTGTTGAGAGAGATAGACATACAGAGAGAGAGAGAGAGATGAGACTGGAGATGTGACTGGAAGGTTGTTGGTTCCAAACTGTTGAGATGTCTCTGAACAAGGCATGACCAACTGTAAGTAGAGGAGATTGCGTTTGGACTCAAGGCAGGGCTTTGCTGGGAAAAGTTCACTTTGACTTTCTCTGGATAAATAAAGGTTAAAAAGAAGAAGTACTGTAACTTGTGTGTTTGTGGCTGAGTGTGTGTCTGTTTGAAGCGCTGCACCTTTGAAGGCAGACTGCCTGTGAGCTGTCAGTGGGTCCCGGGGTGGGAGGCGGCGGCGGCGGCGGTGGCAGGGATGAGGTTAAGTGCAGCTTTTACATGCACACAGCGAGGGAGAGGAAGAGGGCAGCAGTGGCGGCCTGGTGCATGAGATGAACTGATGCCTAAGTGAATGTGTATGTGTTTGTGTGTGTGTTTTGAGCGCGCGGGGGGGTCGTAGCCAGCAGCAAGGTTAATGCAGAGATCCTTTCACACACAGATGCCCTGTTTTCTCTTTGTCTGTCTCAAAGAGGGAGATGTAAAGACACATAAGTTCAAAGCTGAATCTTTTATTTGAAGTCACGGTCATATTCTTGGCTTCATTAAGCTGGACATTCGGTTTTAGCAGTGTGAAGCCTCTGTTACTTTATGCAAACATTTTGTCACATATATTGGAGGATAATCCTTAGCTAGGACTTTCATGCTAAACCAATTAATGAGTGTTTGATACCTTGTTTTCAGTGGTCATGTCTCGTTTCGCATTACCATACGAAATATGAACGCTTCTTTAAGCTACTCAGCACACTAGTTACCATATGTGACAGGCATCAACGTCATGAACATGCAGCATTTTGCCATGAAGTCACAGACAGGATAGATGTTTATATGAGCGTGTGGCTGGATTATCTAATGGCGTACAACAGGAGATCCTTCAGGAAATGATTTCCATCATCCCTTCTTGTTGTCGCTAACAGCCTGTTCATTGTGAAGTCCGTGCGCCGGTTCGGAGATGACACAGTCTTGATTGTCCCTGTGATTTGTGATATCATTGCTCTCAGTGTCTCTTCCCGCACCCTCTCGTCTTCCCTCTCTCTCGCTCTGTTTGTGGGTGTGTGTTGTGTTTGTGGGTGTGTCTGAGAGGTGGCGGGCTTAGAAAAGAAAACACTAAACACAGCTGTTGGTGATATGCCAATATGCATTTCCAGATTCATTTAGTTGATTGTGCATTTCTCTTATTTCTGTAGATATCAGGACAGGCGATGCATGAATAATGTCACATCGCTTTGTAACGCGTAGATTGTCAGGTTTTCTGTGTCAGTACGTCCTGGTACTGTGATCGCCATTTCCACATCAAGTTAAACACGACATCTGTCACATAAAAACAGGTTGAAAGAAAGTGGGCAAAATCAGAAAACAAAACAAAACAAGCTTGTAAGAATGCACAAAAAAAGCTCTGCAATACACTGAAAATCACAATATTTCATAATGTACCATATCAGTAGATCAAATTCAGCCACTTCCTTCCTATTTCTTGTTATTTCATTAAAAAAAAAAAAACTCAAAAGCCTGTAAGATAGGATAATTATGAACACATGATTTTTCCAGAGCTTGTGATACTTGTTGACAAGCAGTGATGACTCCCTACACGTGTCTCTGATACTCTTGGCCTGCGTTCGTCCTAATGAATTAGACAAGGTGCTAACAAGAATCACCAAGAGGAGGCAGGAGCTGCTGACAGTTAGCAGTTGTCTGTAACGACACTGGTCACCTCAAAAGTATGTCAGTAACAGGATGTTAGTTTTTACACTTAATGGTGATACTTGGAGCACAGTCAGTTTGTATGTTGCTGTGGAAATCATATTTTTTTTGTACTGTTTCTTTTGATGATGTAGTTTCTTATCAAACATCTAAATGTCTTCTGTTTGTTGTGCTATGCCGTAATTATTTTTAACATGTTTGCTGCAAACATATTGTCACGTGCCATGCCGATGTTTTTAATGCTCCGTACATTACGTGCTCCATGCCAACAAAGACAAAAAAAGAGGAAAACACTTTAGCTCAGAACAGACACTTGGAACCCAGCAGGTAATCTCACACCTATGAGGGGGTGCTTAAACATAGCATCTATGATTGCAGACTCTTCAAGGATGAAAAAACTGATTGACTTAAGGGTCTTAACTTTTATCCAGACTAACTAGTTTGCTTTCTGTGTGAGGGTTGGTTAAAAGATATGTACCAATTCGTACAAATGTTTAATAAGAAAATAAGCAGCCCTGCAGTGAACCGTTATAAAAGCTGCATATTCCGTGTGCAACCTTGGCCTTCCTGCATCTTGTTTAGACAGTGCTTTTAGTATGATTTGTGTCCTTTATGGATGTTCTTTTCAAGGAGATCAATCTCCCCACAAAGCCCTTTATTTAGCCATTGGCCCGGATTATGAAAAATGTATTAATTAAAATAAGAGCCTTCTGGATGGTATCACGTCACTGAAACGGATCAAACTAGAATATTTATTGGTGACTCAGCACAGAATGGAGATAAACTTGATCTGCCATAACCTTGATTGCCGACAAAAACTTAAACAAATGGCTAAAGTTTGTGAGTTATGATGGAAGTCTTAATAGCGCTTGCACTATCAGTCAGCAAACAGACTGCTTTACTTTGCGTCAGTGGCTGGATAGCTAGAAAAACAGTCAGTTGATGACATGATGACACATAGGCATGGAGGTAATCTCTTGGCACTTATTCGGCACCCAACCCATCGGCAACTGCAGCTCAAAGTGGTGTTTTTAGTGTCCATGGTTGTGTATTTTTTTGTGACTACAATCAGAAAAACAGCTTAAAAGTGATCTGTTTTATAGTTCAGGCTGAAATCTTCAAGACGCGCAAAAATCATCTTTCCTGTCTGTTTGATTAGCAACTTGAGAGCTTCCACTTAAGCATGCAATTTGATGTTTTTCGAAAAAAAAGAATCCTTTTGAGTCTAACCCAACACATACTTTACAGTATACCATATAAGCAGCACCTTCCAAATCTAACAAGTTTACTTGGAGCGTTGACAAGCCCTCGTCTCATTTACAATGATTGATTAACGTTACAATTAAAATTCCTAGCTGAGATTGTTTTGATTAATATTCCCTACTTGTCTTGAGGTTCCAAACCACCCATGATGACATGGAAATAAATAAACACACACTGGTGCACTGGCAGAATTCTCAGAGAGACGAACAACATCTACCCAGGATCTTTGGCGGGAGAGAGAGAGAGAGAGAGAGAGAGGGAGGGAGGGAGAGGGAGACAGAAAAAAAGAAAGAGGGGAAGAGAAAAAGCGAGAGAGAGAGGGAGCACTTCCCATATTTCTGCCGCTGATTGACAAGGCTGACATATGGAATAGTTCACCTATTCCCCAGTGACAGGAAGATGGGGGAGAGCGCAGGGAGAGGCGGGTAAACTTGCCTGCGAGGCTGAGCAATTTTTTTTTTTTTTTCTTAGATTCAGCGCTTCTGATCAAAAGGACTCATATCTCCCCTACTAAATTTAGCACCAGTGGCAATTAGTGGCGGAGTCACACAGCCACTCCAGGAGCAGCTGACAAATGGTACCTTAACAAGTCGGAGATGCACGCCACAGTTTGATGGATTTGTGTGTGTACAGCTGAGGGGAACTTACTGGAGTGTTTTTCTTTCTGTGTGCATGGTATGTGTATGTGATACACATTCTGTGTGTGTGTGTATGTGTATGTGTGTGTTAGCATGTGCAGCTGGCTCAGTGGTGGAAGCACACTGATCAGCTTCAGCTTGTGTTGGTTAGAGAGTTTCAGACAGGTTGTGCATCCATGCTGGGAGCTAAAATGCATTTTGTATATAAATTAGATATAATCAGTGCTGAAACTAATTTTTATAAAGCAATAATTTTGATAATCAGTTGTTTCATTTATTCATCAAGCAATAAATATTGAGCATCTTTGAGTTTTAAACTATTTGCTATTTAACTCTTGTTAAATACTTTGCAGTACGACCATGTATTCTTCATCCCTATAGATTCTTTAAGGTTTCTAACGTGAGTATGAAATGCGTCAAATGTTGTCAAACTAGAGCAAAACTGGGCTGGACTTTGGTATCCTGTCAGCAGATGAAAGTTTAAACTTCCTGCTGTGGGGGAAATGCTGCAGCCATTTTACGACCTCCCTGATTTAATCTAATTTAATTCCATTTATCCCCACATGACAAACTGCTTATCTTAAACCTATAATTGGACTTAATATTAGAAACGATGGCATTTGGCATCTTGAGCTGTTAAGTGGCATAAATGATTGCAAGTTAACCACGAGAATCATTCCCACCAAAATGTCCCTTTCTCTGTGGACCCAAGGGCAAGGTCACACAAAATGTTGTCAGACAAGATTTAAATCATACGTGGACCGAAATGTGAGCTCTAATACCTCTTGACACATACTACATCATAATTGTGACTAAAGCTCAAACAAGAATATACCTGCTTTGAGACAAATGTAGCATATATTCATGACTCCAGTCATGAATTCATGCATCTCCGTTGCAACAAGTATGTTAATATAAACAGAAACAATAAAAGACCTGAGCCAGCATGTGCACACCTGCACTGTTACTATGACAGCATCATAATTACCTTACTAATTACATTACTGTCAAAACACACAGATCTGATCTGGTCATTGAAAATGTGGACGCTCTGCCTCACAAATCAGATGTGAGACGAGAAGAAACAGACGGAAAGACAGACAGACGAACACACTGAGAGACAGACGGTTGATTCCGAGACTGTATTGCTAACAGGAAGGTTAGAATGACATCATGGCTCATTTGAGTCACTTCCCAGTTAATACAATGATATCAACAGAGCAGCATTTCCTTTAAATTACCAAAACAGCCACAATGATAAACAGAAAACCAGGAGAGATGGAAAACAGGAATTTATTTTCATCATCTCTCCTGGTGCAGTCTTTGTATTCGTGATTTATATCATTTCAAATTTGCTTATTTCAGCTACTGGTCCTGTGTCGTTTACCTGTAAGTCTGTAAGAGCTGCTTAGCCTTTTTAAGAATTGTTCTGTGTTGTTGCTGCATGAAGTGAAGTCGATGAACTGCCCTTACATCATCCTCTCTTACCCAGGAGAGTCTGTTGTCTGTTAGATGCACACACACACACACACACACACACACACACACACACACACACACATATTCGCACACTCTTCACATGGCTAGCCAACCTCCTGAGAGAGAAGGCAGCTAACCGTCTCAGTAGAGGAAATGAGCTATCTGCTCCACTTCTTTCTGAGACACACAGAGATTTTTTTCTGCACACACATACACATGCAGTTCCCCCTGACATTTTTAGACTCTCTGTACTCCTTGCAGATCTACTGTTTGTTTGTATCTGTTCCGTGAATACATGCATGCACATCTGGTTGTGCATGCAGGCTTGTGTGTGTGTGTGCGTGTGTGTGTGTGTATGCGAGCATCCCAAACAGTGAGTGAGTTTGACCTTAAGCTTCTCCTCCCTCTTTACAGTGCCAGGTCTTGTGTACGTTTCCTGGGCCTCCACGATATGAGAGGGGAAAATATCTGCCGACAGCCCATCACAGTTCACGGCTCTTTGTTTATCCATTAATAATTGAGCATAGCTGAAGACAATACAAGATGTGTGCTTGTGAGCGTGTGCGTGACTTTTTGTGAGTGGGTATGTTTAGCTGAAGGTTGGAGGTGGGATGGAGAAGGATGTCACTGGGGGAATTTATGCCTCACATCGCAGTTTGGGCTAAATTGCAGGTTTTGCAGGGAGTGTGTGTGTATGTGTGTTATTGCTATTATTTGCCATAATATTAAGATAAAGAGACATACATTGGGATCTTTCAACTAACGTCCCCCATTATTTTAAGACCAGACATGACCTTATAAGCTTGTCAGTAAAAACTTTATTTAAAGCAGTAGTAATTTATTTATTTAACACTTTCGGTGGCGCAACAAGCTTTATTTCACCATATACAGTATTTATGGCTAACAGGTTAGCAAATGGTTTCCTATTACTAATTTAGTAAATGCAGAGCATCATTAGCTAAATGCTCCACTATGTTCACCAGCTAGTCGCTTACTTTGTCAATCTGACATTTGGTGCTGGGGAAGGAGCACACAGCTGCCTTACACGGCTGAAAACAAGGTTGATGAGTGCGGTGTGTTTAAGTGTGGATAAAGTTGTGGGCTGTAAAACCAAATCATTTAACTAAAAGATGCTAATACACTCCATAGATCTGAGGGGAACTGCACAGTTGGGTTAACAATTCTCTGTGGGTTTGTCACTGCAAGCGGCTCCTCTCACATGAAATAATTTTACCCATTGTTAACATAAAAGTATTGAATTTCCAAAAGAGTATTGTGCATTTAATTTCTTCTTTGTCTCCCAGCTCTGAATCCAACACTGCTATCACAGTGTACCTCCTGCGTGCAGTGTATTGCTATGGATATGCAGTAATTGTGATTGGTTAATTTTAGATAAATAAGAAGAAAAAAAAAGCTTCTGTTTTCATCCTTACCTCCCATAATCCATTCATTTTTTCCAGGCTTGAACTACAGGAGAGCGCGGCTCTATTGCAAACCGTGTGGGAAACAATTAAGGTGTTTATTTTCCTTTCTTCAAGAATACTTTCCACCCGTGTTACCTGTCTCACTTTAAAGGAACTGAATACATTAGCACAGTAGCATGTTTCCGAGATGCCCCCATCAATGTGTGGTGTTAGGAAGTGATACTACAGTCCAAGCCTGAGTTGCTTTACTTTTTTGAGTTCACATCTGAACCAGGGTTTGTCTTTGTCTCTCACTCCCTCCTCTAATTATGTGGGCCTTTTAGACATTTTTCCCCACAGAGTGCTCGCTGCCAGAACAAAGTAGAAATTGTTTCCCCATCGGAGGCGGCCCTTGAGTGAGAGTCTCCCGATGTCTCTACGCACAGACAGGCGAAGACTTCGGTCCTCTGGGGGCTTTCGGCAAAAATAAGTCGTAGAAGCAGGTGGCTCTGACTGAAACAGAATTGACAAAAAAGGAAAAGAAAAGGAAAAAAAAAAACTGACAGAACGGATAGTATAACGACACAGTGAATGCTGTTTCTCTGTTGATTGCCAGGGATGCCACCATGCCGTATGTCTTGTCCAGTATGATTAAAGTTTTGAGTCAAATTAAAAATGGAGAGATACTGTAACACTGGGAGTGAATACCCTCTGGTGTTGCAGGTTGCAAGTAGGTTAAATGTTGATCCGCACAGCACACTCAGCTTTAGTCTGTACAGAAAACTACAACTTGGTAGATCTTATGTCAGCGTACAAAAGGAAACACTGCAAATGTTCAGTCTTTTATATGTTTGCAGGACTTTTGCTTTGTCCCGGTGTGAATTTGATTGAAAGAGTAACTGATTTCTTTTTAGCAGTCAGAGTTTACAAGGACTGATGACACATAACTCCACATGTGATTAAACATGTAGGATATAAGCAGGACTGTTATGTAATCATGCGCTTTACCTGTTCAATACCCAGACTGACTCTGAGAGAAAAGTTTCTCAACCTTGAGGTGGAGGGCTGCATCTGCGCTGCAGGAGATTTCTAAAAACTGTAAAGAACCATGCAAGTCAGGCACAGGAGAAATTAATATTTTTCATTCAAGTTCAAAACCCACCATTTTCCATTGATATTAATCCATGTAAGAGCAGGAAGAATTACCATTTTCTCCATCAGCGATGTTGCATTTTGACAGACAACCCTTTTTTGACGACAGGGAACATGTTCTACTGTCACCGTTGCTCCCTCAGCCCGCACATTCAAACCCCCCCCCCGCTCAAACGTCATTGTCCATGGGAACCAAATCACTTTTAATAGTTAGCAGAAAATAGGTATGAACATCAAGCTTACTGACGTAACAAAAAGGTGAAACATCCTCTGTGCTTCGTTATATTGTGCCGGTGTGCCGCTTATTACTTGGCGGTAAAGGCGCATGGGGTGGCAGGTGTGATAATGAATTTGGATCAGCTGATAATCAAACAGCAGCAGGTAGTGCAGACGCTGTGGTAACACTTCTCGTTGGGGGTTAGTTAGTTGCAATGAGGTAAACTAGAAAACGGTTAAATTATACAGAGGGGCAAAACGATAGACATGTTAAAGCATTGTCTGTGGTGCAACATACTTTACATTGTACATAAGTAAAAGGGTTGTATTTAAATTACTTGCGGATACTGTAGTTTCTCAGCTTAATATGCAACCTCACTTTGTTATGTGTTCTTTAAAAAACATGATTCATGACAAATAATGTTATAACTGAAATTTTGAGCTCCCCTATCAATCCTAATGAGTTGGTTCAGGCCATTTAACCCACCTGTAGTAGACAGGGAAGTGTCTGGGCTCTATATTTTACTATTAACAAAGCAACACAGAGTAAGAGCCAGGAAAATGTAATGATAAATAAAGTTAGCATCATATATATGACACACTGTGTGAGCATTTAACTTACAGCAGATGACCCCTGTACATGTGTGTGACGAAACACAGGGAAATGAGATTGTTTGGGAAGCAAACTCGGTGACATTGATATTTTATATTTACACAGTCGTCTCGATGTAAGTGTAATGTTTAGGAGCCATAGAAGGTTGAGAAATCCTAAGCTAAGTGTTAAGTAAGTCTCCTCTCTTTTTTACAGCTTCTCTTCAGCATGACGTGCTGCGATGGAGCTGCTGCTGAGCGTGTCAACTTACAGTGTGTGTGTGTGTAAGTATCTGACGCTGTCAGTAAGACAAAGTATAGAAGAGTGAATATGACTTAAAGGACCTACAGTTGAAAAAATACCGCATTATTTCATCTGAAATTTGTTTGTATAATGACCACAAGTCTTTTCTGAGCCTTTCCTCAACAAACACGCTTACATTCGTTATAATGCACTGTCATTTTGTCTGTTGATCTAGCTTGTACTTTAAATTTTGTTGTGTTTATTCGTCTGTCTGTGTGTATTCACCGTCCGATTCACTGTTTGTCTCTCTTTCTCTCTGGCAGCTTCTGCGACTGTCTCTCGACATCCATCATGTGTCTATAGAAGTCCACCCTCCTGCTCACCCATCAACATGCCAACAGACAGCCGCGCAATCTGTGGATGCCACTTCCTTTGATATGGTAAAGCAATATTGTACTTCATCTCTTTTTTTTTTTTATTTGCCCATTTGTGAAGGAGATGCCATTAGCAGTGTATTATGCTCCTCTGGCGGGGAAAAAATATCTCCAAAAGGATAGTCGGCGGCTGCCCGCATCCTGCAACGCCTCATTAGTGCATTGCCTTCGAACAAACGTATCAACAATGTTCTGAGCTAATAAGCTTTTATATTCCCAGGCTATATGATGTAGAAAGAGGCAGAGCTGAAGGTCACGGGTGCGTTTGAACGCAGCAAGTGGCTCCGTGAGGGAATGATTTATCTGGAATTATTGCTGTGCTTTGCTCCAGAGAGTTGGCTATTGATGTGTGCGGTTGAAATGGCTTCTTCAAGAGGCGGAGATAGGGAGAGAGCTTCAGTGGTGACACACACACACACACACACACACACACACACACACACACACATACACAAACACACACACACACATACAGCTTCGCTATCATCGGCTGGACACAGGCTCTTCTCTCTGCACTTCATTTCATTCAGCCTGTCATCTGTTTCATACGTGTAGCATATGTGCGGGGCAATGTGGCAAGGCAGTGTATAGGCCAGAGAAAACAAAGTGGGGTTGACCACTTCAACAATCAATATGTACTTATGGCGAACAATCTCCCTTAAAAAAACAAAACAGTTGAGTAAACTCATAACAAGTGATGGTGTTTCTGGGTAGATTTTGTTATTTAGTGATGTACTTTTCTTCTTTCTCAACTACCAGAATGTAGACAATGTGACATTGTATTATTCAGACAATGTCACATTGAGATATTTCCTGGACATCTACAATGGTGTATTTTTTCAAGTATCAAAAGCATCAAGAGTAAAAACCAGGTTTAGATCTTGTTTCCCGTAGAATTAAAGAGCAAGGACAGCTTTCAACACCCCTCTTCCTGACGTCGTCTGATGTTGATATTTAATAATGATGGAGGCATTAATCCATCATAGAGGAGACATGGTTACTAGTGTCTTCGTCTAGCTGTCCATGATTCAGCTCAACTAAAACACATGTTGCATTTAACACCCGGCTGAATGCAACAAGTCTATGCCCCTTTTCTGGAAGTTGAGAAAAGGCTCTCTGGAAAATGTAGAAAATCACTAACAGACACAGAAGTAGATATTTTACCAGGATGGGGGGGGAATTCAGTGCAGAAATTGCTAATTGCTTTACAAAATAACTCATGGAATGCATTTAATACACCCACAGATTAATAATATTTAATACTGCGAGCATTTTGAATCAAAGACGTTTTTTTTTTTTTTTACATAATAGCTGTTATACTCTACGTGGCTTAAATATGTTCCCGTAACACTTACCTCTGTGTCAACTAATTGCCTAAAAATAAAAATGTCTAAATACACGCAGCTCATGTGTATAGACATGGAGGCACAAACACACAGAAACATACATACAGCAGCCCGGTCCTCCCCTCCCGATCATTTGGAATCCACATTAAAATGCAATAACGAGCGAGGTAACAAACTAATTATCCCAATTAGCTCACTGTTCATGCAAGTGAGCTCCACTGTATTTCTTATCATCCTACTATTCCAAAGGCGTCCCTCTGGGGATTGCAGACTGCTCATGCACACCCCACACAGCCATGACCACTTTACTGCAAAACATCTGGCCATGCACAATGGGACACTGGGATTTTTATTGTTTTTTTTATTCTGTCTGTCTTCATAGTTTTGAGATTTTTACCTCAGCGTTTGCTTTTCTGCTATCAGGAGCTCTGTTTTCTTGAAGTTGCACCGGTTTTCAGGCATTTCCCCCCCCCTTGTGTTTATTTGAGTGTTTGAACGTGTAGTCCTGGTGGGATTGTGGGAGTCGGAGTACTGTCAGGTCTAATTGCTGTGTGGTGTTTGGAATGGAAGACGGTCCTGATTAGGGAGGAGGTGAGGGAAAACATCATGTCCCCACTCTCTTCTCTCACTGTCTCACCCATTTTCTCTCCCCAGCTCCTTTTTTTTCTTTACCTCTTTTCTCTTTTCTCTCTTCTCTCTGACTCTCTACATGGCTACACAGAATGATGGCAGTCCTGCATGGCTCATTAGCTGGCAGAGAGAGACGGACAGACACAAAAGGATAGGAAAAGAGAGTGATGTATAGTGGGCAGCCCACAGACTTCTCAAACACAGGTTACCACGGTGCTCGCTCTGGTGTCTGCTGACTGCATCAAAGCCTTTAGATGCCAGTGGAGGGGCAACACCAGCTGCCAAATGAGTTAGGAATATAGAAGGATCAGGAATATTAGCTAGTGGGAGGCACTACTAGGAAAGACTAAATGAGTTTTATACATTGCATTTCTCTGATTTTCTTTAAAACTTTGTCAGTTTTACCGCCTCTGCTTTTTTTGCCATTTAACTCAAGGCCTAATTTGAGAAGTCAACGTCAGTACTTGCACTGTAATTAGCTCGTCCAGCAGTCGTGATTATAGTTGATGCAATATTCTAGGAATCGTGAAAGTGTGAGCAGTATCACAGAAAGCCTGTTTTTTATTACGAAATACAAAATGTAATACAAAAAGAAGCGATTTAAAATTGCATCATAAAAAGTTGTAGTTCAGTTCAGTTAGATTATAGATAATCACTGAAGACATGAGCGTGAAGGCTCATTGTTGAACCACATCTCATCGTCGTCATCAGTAGTTTGCAGAGTTGTCACATGACTTTAGTGTAGAAGTCTCTGACAGAAACTTCTGAACGTTGATCTCCTGTGCCACTCGACCCTGATCTCCTCCAAACACTGACTTTGCCGCTTTATGTCCATCAACAGACTTCCCCTGTTTCTCTCATCGTAGTTAATGTTGCTACATGTTGTCTAACAATAAAACTACAGATCGTAGTAAGCCGTTTCCACGGACAACCTATTTTTGATTGGATATCAATATCAACCGACCCTCATCCTCCCAAACCCACAATAAGTGATGATTATTTTTCTAAATTTCATGACTAGTAAAATTTAGCATAATTTTTTACTCGATGCAGATAATACTACTCAGCTTTGTTCCTTGAGTACGGAATATGATCTGTATTGAAAGGCTACTAATCGTGCTTCAATGGGCTTCAAGATAAGGATGCATTGGAGAGATGAGGCAGCTCTCTGTTCTGTGCTTTGTAAACCTCTTCCTAGATGAGCAAGAGGTGAGAAAACCCACAAAGATGATATCAGCATGCTTGTGAAATAATCATCACAAGATCTTTTCCTGTTCTGAGTCATGGGGTGAAGGATAACGAGAGACAAACAGAGATGGAGAGGAGAGTGAAGATGGATACAAGCAGGAGAGGAATAAAAAAAAAGAAAAAGACAGAAAGAGCAAGGCTTCAGAGACCAAGGGTGGAAGTCTAAATCTTTGATCCTCTCTCTGGGTTCAGAACGAGAGGAGAATTGTGGGTTGGATTATCGGCGCTAAGCCACAGAAAGAGCTCAAATGTAGCTCTTCTACTATGTCCTGAAGACAGGCAGACTATCTACCTGACTCATTGGCAGACAGAAAAAATTGGAATCACGACTCACTGGCCTCTGAATGGAGTGATTGTGGACCTGATGATCATTTCATTTTGCCATTTAATTTCCCCCTTAAATAGAAAAATACTGTATCAACTTCTCATCATCATCAGCAGCAGCGACACCATCATTGTCGTCATTATTGCTAAGCAATAACCAACCTCACTTAGACAAGCATTTGTACAAGGAAAAATTGCTAAATTTGCCATATCTTTCGGTTTTCTGTGCCGTTATCTGGGGATGGTGGCATGTGGATTCAAACTGGCTGCCATCTCTGCTCCTTCAGCCCCTTTATGTTGACGCCAGCTAGTTATTCAGTCGGGAGATTCGACACGAGTCCAGGAGAAAACACTTGAAACGCTATTAAGCCTGTAGTGGGGCTTGTGTATGCCAGTTGTAAGCCTCCTCTTGTCAATACGACTGTAGGATGCACACAAGTGCACTGACTGGATGGAGAGGAGGGGAGAGGGAGCTACTCTGCAAAAAATGCCTGTTCTAATAAGTCGTTTATGCACACACTCGGTATTGAAATCAGAGTTTTCTTTAAGCAAGTGAGAAAGTGAGCCAATAGCTTCACTTGTTACCTCTGCAGATTCAATTTTGGCAGGATTGTTTTGCAGAAAGAAAGAAGTTTGAAAAAGTGCAGGTCCAACGATATCTTGAAAATTGGATTATGACATCAGTATCAAAATATTTATTCTTTCTTGAAAATAGTGGAAAAGTGGAAACAGTTGGAAAAAAGTTACATTTTTAGGCATATATCTGTGTTTTCAAGAAAAAAAAAAATGGCTCTGAAACCCAATACCAGATTAAATATCCTGTGATGATGGATACTTCTTGCAGTGGAGGGAGAGATTGAGTTAGAGAAGAGATTGCTTGTCAGGGCCCTGATTTCGGCGTTCTCTGCTGATGACGATAATAATAACCATTCGCAGGAGTGGCAGCAAATGGGGAGGAGAGAGCATAGACGTCTTTTTAAAGAGGCGTACACGCAGTTACTTTCTGCAATCAAAACACAGATTTCTGAAGACGAGTTGTAGCAGAAAGCACACCCGTACACACACACACACACACACACACACACACACACACACACACATACACACTCACAGAGCAGGCCACAGATTGCAGTGCACACATCCTGTTGTTTGCCATTGACAGAGAATATTAGCCTGGTATTTGTGTACAGTAATCAGTAGGCCCTTGACAGACTAGTTTCTAGACAGAAGCATCTGAGAAAAGACTGTGTGGTAATCAGGCTATGCAGTTTAAGGTGGGGGACTCGGGGAATCAAACTTAGTAACTCCAATTATGGCGATTGTTGTGTTTTAATGTAGTGAGGTGAATCATCCTCAGATTCAAATCTGCCCGGAGCAGTTGGGAAACAGAACTAAATCTACAAATGATTTATGTTTTTGGTTTTTCTATATGACGACAGTGATATGAAGTTACCTGCCAGTAAAGTTGTATATACAGTGGTGTTTTCCCCTCCCCTCTCTCTTCAGTCCATATGTCACCAATCATCATGTTGTCTGGCGAAGGGAAATAACATCCTGTTATTATCTGTCAAGCAGCAAAGAGTGTCGGTGTATACCTGTGCTTATGCTATATACTGCATATCTGTGTGTGTTTTCACATCCGGCATGTGCATCTGCACATATGTTTACACACAAACGTGTACATGCTATTACTGTGCACCACAATCTGTATTATTGAATTTTCCTGCTACACTGCTACCTGCAGATACTTCTCTTGTCTCCACCAGCAACCCCTCCCCTCTCTTCATCCTCTCTTGATTATTTTTTGTCTTCCCCTGTCTTGTCATATGCGCGATCATTCCCTCCCCCTCTCTCCTCCTCACTCTGCATCCCTCTCCTCCCACTATTCCCCCTCGACGCTTTTAATCTTGGGTTGATGATACTTGGTGGAAGCACTTAAGTTTCTGTGCCAGGTGTCTCCCCGTGCTTAACATCTCGGGCTTAGCTCCTCGTTTCCGTGGCTCCTCCGCTTCCCCTGGCTCCTGAACACACAAACACACACACATACACAGTGACATGCACATTCAGCTACTGACTGTATGCACTCTATATAGACATACATACATTTATTTGTGCATGGCAGCATGCAAACATCTGCATGCCCTCAAACATGCAAACTTTTGCACACGAAGCTCTTACTAAATCACACATCCCTAATATATTCAAATCTTTAAATTCCATTTTCTCCACATCATGTTTACTTCTCTTTTATAAAGTTGATTACGTCTGTATTTGAGTCCCAAAAAGGTTATTATTAAAACATTATTTTGAATAAAGCATGTGAAAAAATCTTCCATTGCTGCAGGATTATTTCTACAAAAAAAAAAGAAGTAAACTCGTAGAAATACACTAAGCATGAATATTGAAATATTTATACTTCAATAGCAGATTTTTCACTTGTTTCAAGAATAAAGGCTCAAAGGGCTCAACTGCAGCAAAAAGTGACTTGATAAGGATATTTTTACAGTGTAGGTGTCTTGAGGGTCTCTGTAAAAACACATGATTTTCAAACGGTTTAGCAGCACATTGTAGCATTTGTAATTACAGTGCATTGAAATGGATAAATCAAATTCCCCAGCCACTGTAACACTTGCTGAGTCATATGGATCTTGATTTGCATTGACCGCACAAAATGGTATTTACAGCTAACATATTGCTATTGAGATTTTGGCAATGTGTGGAGAATCTGTGTGCTGAAAGAGTTTGCTTAGCGTAGCTTTGTTCTTTAAAGACAGAGAGGAGAAAGACAGAGGAATGGAAATGAGAGAGAAATAGAGAAGGCAAGGAGAGGCAGAAAGATAAAGAGAGAGATAGCTCTCATGTGTTTATGATATGTTTGTTTGTGTTGCCGGAGGGACCTCTTTTCTCTTCACCCCCCCGTTTCCTCTCCCTCTCCCTCTTTTTTTTTAAGTCACCGTCTGAATATTTCTTTTTTTCTTTCCGTCATGTATCTGCCGCCTGTCCAGGCAGCGCTCTCTGTTTCACTCTCGTCTGATGTCTCAATTAAAATTAATGTGTTCAGTCTGCTCAGATAAAGAAGAAAGAGGAGGAAAAAGCCTTTCCATGAACAATGGCAGCTTCTTGCATATTGGTAACCAATCCTTCCTTGTCTGGGCCCACGCTAATGCTTCACAATATTGACAGCTCTAATGGCACAGCTCCTGTGAAGGGGTATTTTTTAAAACCAGGGGCCAAAATGAACCATGACATGCATACTGGATTGGATACCGATTCGAAGTGGCTTTTATTGTGGAGGGATTACCTGACATGTTACTCAGTTCTGAGCTAGTATCACCATCACCTTCCTCAGTGTGGGGTAACCAGAAAGACAGAAGGAGGCGGGTTGTGTGTGGTCATCCTGGGGAGTGGATGCACTCCGACCTCCCCCCTTCTCCACGCTCCGTCCTCCTTCCCATGTTTCCATGTCCTTGAGACGTCTTCATCACTGGGCTTGGCGGTGGCGCTCCTCTGCCCCTTCATCAGGGCAGAATGCTGGTGTCAGCACTGCCTTCCTCCTCCCCCTCTTCCTTCACTGCCCTGCTCCACCTTTGCCTTTATCTGTCGCTTCTTCTTAAGATGCTCTCTCCATCTCCGATACCCCAGGGGTCAAGCTGGTGGAAGAACAAGGGGGAGGGAAAGAGGGGGGGGATGCATGGATAGGTGGGAAGTAAGGGGGGGAGGGAGAAAAAAGAAAGGAAGGAGGGGAGCACCTGACTTGAAGGCAGAAAGATAATTTCGGCCGAGCGGCTCTGTTTAAGGTTAAAGCCTGATTTGCATTTCAAAAGCGGCGGCCGGCCGTGTTGCCACCTCAGGGACGCCATCGGACCAACCGGCGTGTCATTTAATGTCAGCAGGCACCGGGGCCTTGATGAAATTAATAGAGCCGCCTGTGATTGATAATGGCACCAGCCGTCAACGTCGCCGTCATGACCATCCGCCTGTCCCTCCTCCTCTTCCCACAAGCCCAGGTGTCCACCGCAGCACCTTCAAAATGTCCCATCAGTCCCAGCACTTTCCCTCACGTCTCCCTTATCTGAATGCTCCTGATCTCCCAGCTGGCGTCTCAGCGAGGAGATCGTCTTCTTCTATTTCCCAACAGGACAGTGTAAAAAATGATCCAAGTGCTGTAGAGCTTTCAGGTAACCAGGGCCACCTTAACAGCTGTGAAGGCCGGATTACCTACTGTGGATGAAGCATATGTGCCTTGAGGCACCAGATGACCAAGAGCCTTGAAAGCCTCTGGTTTGCGTTTAAAGAAATGTGTAATGTCTCACTGTACCGACAAAACTGGGCCTGATCACAACTGCTCAGATACTTGACAGGTTATCAATCTGAAAAAATGTTTTCCCTATGATACTGTGAGTTACAGACCTTTATGATTCCGTCTGTACTGAACTATTTTGTTATGACTGCATCTTGTTTATTTCAGCGTTTGCCGGGTGTTAAAATATCTGACACATTGTTGTGGTGCCGTTGGTGTAAACATCATTAACCTGCATTACTTTTTAATCCTGTTGTCCCTCTTAATCTCTTTGCAGTGCTTTGTGCTCTGATCTGATTCAGATTTATTAACTAATTTAGAAAAGACACCTTCAGTGTATATTTGTTATTTGACTGTCCTGTGTTTTCAGATAAACCAATCAATTTTTTAATGGCTTGTTAAACTTGGAGTTAGAGGATTTTCTCCACCCATAAAGGAACACTTAATTCTTCAGTTTACTAAAAATCCAAATCACCAAATTTAAAGACACAAGGTTTTCACTGGACAGCGACATTTAATAACATTAATTGTTGAAGAACCCACTTCATTTATACAGCATCTGACTTATTGGGATGTAGTAACACTATTAAATCAAAGACAAAAGGATAGTTTAATACTACTGTAGTATTACTATAGTAACTAGCCAACCTCATGTCTGGGCAGCAAAATCCACCCTTTGTGCCTAAAGACCTGTCACTTAAAACATCCTGGTGTGATCGGATGATAAGTCACATTGAAATGACAAGAATCACTTCAACCTATTACTGTAACCCAACCCCTTGATTCTGGATGTCAGCCACAACTGCATCCGACTGTTTCTCTGCCTGACACTGTGAGTGCTTTGCAGCGGTAAAAACATGAGCCTAAAGCTCAGAGAAATAGGAAGTCAGGAAAGGGGGGAGTCAGAGAGAGAGGCCCAGCGGGAGGTGTCAGTGCCGGGCATGGATGAAGCCGTTAGCCCTCACTAATGGATGTCCTGATCCTGGAGGTTGGTGGTCACCGGGGTCAGTCTCGGCACACATTACACCTGCAAGACAAACCTCCCAGGCCTGTCAGTGTGGACAGAAGACGGACAAATGAAGAAGAGAGGGGTGAGAGGGAGGAAGAGGAATAGAAAACACAAGAGTGGGAGACAGAAAGACACAAAGAGCAGAGAGAAAAGAGTGTTTTCAACTGAAAGGCACGGGGAAGAGACAAGAGACTAAGATCTGCTTGTCCTGAAATGACTTGATATGTTCTTGTCAGTCTTAATCTCTGGGTGTTGTGGAGGAGCGGGTGGGAGGGAGGGGTGGAGGCGCACAGTAATCTCCTTCACAAGCAACGGACAGAGCTCGCCGTTTCCCAGCCTGCATTCAATTCCAGAGTCATCTCCAATCCACTTCATAAGCGCACGTTATTTTGCACACATCTCTCCTCTAAAGCAGTAGCATGCACGAGAAAAAAGACAAAACAAGAGGTAGACGAAAGGGTGATTCACATCCTTCTTTCAGCTTTCTCTCTTTTTCCTTTCTCTCATTCACTCATTTACATCAGCCATTATCTGTGTATATTGAAAGCGGCGAGATAAAGAGAGAGGGAGAAAAAAAACAAGTGCCAGGGAAAAAAAAAAAGAACAATAAAAGGAGGCAGAGGAGGCGCAGCGACGTTTGAATCAATTACATCCTAAAGAATCTTTCATTTGCATCCGTATCTGTTCAAAACCTGAACAAATGCCAGATGCCTTTGTGTGTCCAGTTATTTATAGTGGGTGTTTTTTCCTCTCGTAATTGTGCAGGAAATATCAAATTTGCATAGAGTGATTATTGTTGATTGTTTATCTAGCCGTCAGGACGTTTCAATATTCGAAGGCTGACAGGTTGTCAAGTACTTAAAACTCATTTATTTGGGAAAATTTGCATGTAATTTGGTGGTAATGAGGGGGATGTCTGTGGTCATGGATTAGATGCTGGAGATGCTGCAGGGAAAAGAGGGATTCTGGGTGACTGGCATTCCTCCACTTGAAACACATGCTTTATCCTCAGCTCGGCTGCTGGGGTGATGCTAACGCTACCTAGCGCTGCACACCCAAACAACAGAGGATTGTGTACAAACGCTTGGCAGAGTTGTGGACTTAATAACAGAAGCAGAAGCGAGCCAGCAGTACAGCACTACACAGGAAGAATTGTGTTGAGCACTGTTCTGTCGCCCTGTGAATGGAATATGCTTGTAAACAAAGTAGCTACAGTATTTCTCAGCATAGCAGCTGCTAATTTGTCTTGTCCAAGCTTACATATATTGCAAATTCTCAAACACATGGCAGTCTTAAGAAATGGCTCAAGTAATGAACAAACAAAGCTGGTCTCTAATAGCAGGCAGGTAAAAAAAACATTAAGAAGTGAAACTCCGACTATAATGGCTCACATTGGAAATTCAGCATAATATACAAATACAGAGTCATGTCTTATTCACCAATTTTCTGCTGGATTTATCATGTTTTCTCCCATTAAATAATTCCATTAAGATAAAAGTCCTTTTTTAATCTAAACCCTTTTTCAAATAAAGGCTTCGTTCTTTCTGCAGTGGAGCTAAATAAAGTATTGGAGAATTTTTGATATTTAACTCGCTCTGCTTACATCAGCAAAGCTATTGAAAGTACAGTCTTAATTTTTCCATATTAGAACTGTTTCTGCTCAAATTACAGTCATTCCTAACTCGGTTGTATAAATCACTTAAATTGATACAAAACCTTTGGAAAACAGTTTCAACCCACCTACCAAATCCTATTTGAAAGTCTGATTAATAGTGTTTTAATAACAACCAGAGAGCAGATACCACCCATTTCTGCAATGTGCACCAGAGAAGCGGGCTCCCACTGGGGTTTTGTGTGCACTGTTTGTTTCTGTTAACTGCATTGTCTTTTATTATCAGTCCTTGGCTTCATCTTTCATCTAGCAAGGTACTGGACGCAGCGAGCTAATGAGTAAACATAGCTGGGGGCAACCGGGAAACACACAGACAGAAACCCGACTTTGATGAGCGGCTTGTTTGTTTATCTCTGCTCGAATTTCAAATTCCAACGGTCTGTTTCACCTGTCACAGGCAAGTTCAGACCTTGAGACGACTGGCTTTAGTAGCGGGTAGTCTCTGGCCGGGATGAGATATGAAACTTTGAGCATGTGTTAAAACATTCACCGTGTTTTGCTTTGAGCCCAAGGTCATCTTCAAAAAGAAGACTCTGCAAAGCGGGCCCTTAGTTCTCAGCTCACAGACTGACTGACTGACTGACTGAGTGATTGGTTGACTCACTTGCTGAGAACATGAGAAAATATAGCAGAAAAGAGCTTGTCGACACCCACAAAAGCAACTCCCACACCTCTGTGACTCACTCAAAGTCACCTCAACTCCAAGGTTAAACGCTCACTGTATTTCCCTCTTAAATATAGATCTGTCCCTGAGTCGGGGCTGTAGCCTGTGTGAATACGAGCCACTTGGCGGATGTATCTACTGTATGCGTGTGTGTATGTGTGCCTCTCTCTAATTCTCTGATGTGCTTATATCTCTATGTGAGTGAGAGCATTGTGTGTTCATATGACTTTTTTAAAAGGGTGAGTGAGGATAATCGGCCCCAAGCGCACCGGACTAAAAGGCCGGGTCAGAGTTTTAAAGAGAAGCTATGTATTTCCCATCCCTGGATAACGGCGATGAAGTGGGCCCTTGTGACTCAACCTGAGAGCATGAAAAGGGCCTCAGAGGGGACCCGCCATCGCCGGCCCTCTCTTTATTGTCCTAACGGCTGCCTGAGCTCTCTTCCCCAACCGCAGCAAGCGTGGAGAGAGAAAGGAGTGGAGTGGTGGAGAGCTCTCAGTGCTTTACCTACCCGGCAGCCACTCTCCACCATGAAAGCCCAGGTAATGTCCCCTGTTCAGTGTGATAAAATTTCAAAGAACACCAGCCTTGGTATGTGTGTCTCTGTGTGTATGCATTCACACATACATACATGTGTGTGAGACCAGTTATAGGTTTTCTACTGTTGTGGTGAAATTATTGACTGTGGTCAATGCTTAATCACCTCTGGGAGCCATTATTACTCAAGAGTTGGTCACTGTTACGTGTCCAAATCCTTGTTTGTTCTAATGAGGCAACAAACCGCATTACTGTCTATATATGAAACACTGAGGCTATAAAGCTGCAGGTTTTTCAGTTTGATGGAGATGCTGTTGCCTGTCTTTGCTTCCAATACACCTTATTACCACAGCAGCTACTTTATCACGTTGAGGATGAGAAACTCTAGAACAAGGGTTATCAGTTAGGTTCATCTAAGGGCAAAGTTTCATTTGGAAGTTCAGTGCAGGCTAACTGGTAAAGTGAAGACTCAGTGTGGAATTATTTTGTTCCTTTTGAATATTGCTCATTAAATTAATTTGCGTTGGTACTCCACCAATTTTACACATCAAGTTCAGTTTACCAGTCACTACTCAACCTGTGAAAACACTTCTATAAAACCTGCTGTGGTTCTGGAGGAGCTTTGTCAAGACTCAGGAAATAACATTGGTAATGTCAGGTACCACCCCAGTATGTAATTCAAATGAGTTTGTTGCGTTCGAAAAGATCTTGTGCAATGAAGACATCTTGTCTTTCCTGTAATTGTCCAAAAGAACAGAGCAATATTAAATTCTGTATGTGTTCATTTTATTCTTGTTTGCCAGTACAGTGCCAGTCCTGTGTGTCTTTGCTGTACAACTGTTGCTGTTTCTAATAATGTAGTCATGCGGCCAGCTGTGTTTGTGAGATGGAAATTGTTTTTGGTTAAATAATACTGAGGGATTAAATTTGTGTTTGGAGTAGCTTTATTTTTAATCTGTTTATCACGGTCAGTCCATTAATTCTTATTTCAGCACCAGGAGCTGTCCACAGTATGAACACCACAGGCATTTAAATGGGTTTTTACATTGTTTCATTGTGTCTATCCTTTCCAATAAGGGAAACAGTACATACAAAAGGAGCCAAATCATTTTGACATGAAAGACCAGATTTTGGTCCATAGGTTGATATTTTCTGTCATCTAATCCAGCTCTATGAGTAAATCTAGACCAACTGTGTCATGCTGTTGCGAATGGTTAAATGTCCTTAACCTGTGTGGGTCTGCAGGGCTTTTAAAGATACCTTTGAGATAGTTTGATATATTCATTGGCCAGTTAGCGTGTAGCTAACAAGAACTGGGAGTAATCATGGCATAATGTATCATTAGCGGTTTAGAGCACAGTGCGACAGTTTCCATAAAGCAAAGCTATAAGAGAACTAGAGTTACAACAGGGAATCTTTTCTGGTTGTTCTCATGATTTTGGGTGAAGGATATTTTGACTCTTTTCAGAAAGAGGAATTGATCGGTATCACCTTGCACACTGGTGGACTGGTGTTTATAGAGCTCTAAATCCAAGTAGATAGCAGCTATCAAACCTCAGCCCCAACAATTGGACTGAAAATAATGTTGTCAGTCATGCAAATTCTCCATGGTGGAGGGTTTTTATGTCTCTTTTATAAAGTTTGATCATTGTCAGTCAGTTTTCAGCTTTACGTCTTCTTAGTCCTGTAAAAACACAGGCTACCTGGGCTCTCGTGGGACAGTCAGCCGAGTCAGTGAATGTTGCTACCAGTCCATCTCGGTGCTTGTCAGCATTACAGCATTATTAATTCTTATCGCTGTACAGCGTGTTGACAGCGGAGACATCAAAATATGTAAAAGTTGACATGGCTGACATTGTGACAGGCTGACAGAAATATGAAGTAGAGGTTTATATGTGCTTCACAGATGATCTATAAATAAGTGGTTTGGATGGGATCTATAAAGAGTGTGTACCCCATTAGTTTTTCCCTCTTTTTCTTCTTTTCTGGGCTCTGCCTTGCTATTTTTTGTATCACTTCTACTTCCCTTTTTTTGACTACACCTCCTTCCCTCCCTCCCTCCCTCTCTCCCTCCCTCCTTCCTACTCCAGAATCTATCTCTCTCTCTGGATGGCTGCCTACCTCTGTGCCTGTGTCTGGGAGTTGGCTGGGGCAGAAATAAACCACAGTAATGGCTTTGCTTTGCTGCTAATCTTGTCATAAGAAGGTGCGGCCCTGGGAGGATAGCTCCTCGCGTGTGATATCCTAATTTAAACATCAAAAGATTCCATCATTAGGAAGCGCATGTCTAGCCCCAGTTTTCAAGGGAAATTATTACATCTTCCCACCGCAAAAGTGTAATGCAGGAAGACATTTCTGTCAAGCACACACGCAGACACACACATAAATCTCACCGGACTTGATGTTTGTGCACTTGAAGAAAAACATCATCATTAGCAGCTTTCTCTTGTGATAGACGGAGTGATGACTTTTAGTGTCGCAGCCCACCGTGGGCTCTGATGATAGCCTTCATTTGGAGTTGCTGCTTGGCGTGTGAGATTTGAGACGGGGATGGGATCTGCTAAGTGGGATCTGGCCTGCCTCCTGACAGCTTCTCTTGTGGGTCTCCCTGTGCTTCAGAGCCATCACGAAGAATCTGATGTACGTCGTGCAGCAAGGGGGCATAAGGCACTACCACACCTGGTTAATATTCTCATATACTGCATGACAGGTGCAAATGCAAACAGTGGAAAAAGTGTGTGTCTTGGCAACAGGACAGGGTACATTTATAGCTATAAATGTTTCCCTGTGGAACATATAAAACGTGTACATAATTTTTACATATAAAAGATGGTTATTTCAGTGGCTGATTCCAGTATTTTTTTTTTTGTGACAAATTTAAACCTGACTCTGTAGTTCAACATTCCTCTGAGAAGAATTGTATCATCTTTCAGCTTATTGTTTTGATTTTATGGCCTGTAATTTACTGTTTTGGGTCATTCTCTCTGCTTTCATCAACCCTTTTTTCAGCCACCGTGGGCAGCCATTTTCAGTAAACGCTGCCACCTACACCAAATTCCACACTGACTAAGTTAGTGGCTAGCTGGTCAACGTAGTGGAGCTTTCATCAACTAAAGACCTAAGATATTTCTTCAGGAATTAATAAAATAATAGAAGACGCAATATTGCATTTTGAATTACTAAATGCCCAGGATAATGACTCTAAACAAATGCAGTGCAAACACAGAGCAACATTAATGCTGCGTGTGTGCTGGTTCTGTAAATAGGTAACTGTTTGCTAACACAATCACCATATGAACTAAAGTGATAATATGTCTGTGTTGTATTCACCCAAGTAGCCAAAAAATCAGTTATTGCAGGTTTAAGCCCAACCAATATGGTGAAATTGGTAATTCTCCACCAAAGTTTTATTCCTGGCAGTTTGAATATGGCTTTGAAAAATCATTACGACTGAAAATACTGATAGATGAAGAAATGACTTTACCTTTGGTGTCTGGTCAAATTTTTCAATGTGGTTGGTGGAGGTACTTGGAGCTCATTATCTCTTAAGTCCCAGCTACAGCCCTGTTTGGTAATTTGTGGTTTGTGTTAACGCTTATGTAAAAAATTAACACAAGAAATAAGAGGTGTGGTCATTTAATAATGAGACTGGGCTCTTGTAGGTCGAACCAGCATTAGTCTCATTATTTAATAGCTACACCTTGTAGATAAAGTGACTTTGAAATTGGAGGTCAGTAATGATTCCAGTATTTTTTGCAACAGTGAATATATACAATACTGACTGCTTAAGCTCTGTATGTTAGAGAATAGGTCTATGTCATTCCAATAGTAAAAGGATTAAATGTGTACTGGACAAAAGGAAAAAGGAATCCACACAGTCTTGCCTGTAGCAAGCTTTTCTTCCTCTTGAAGCTAATATAAGTCTCCCTACAATATCAAAAATCTGTTAATTTTAGACACTACAGCAATAAAAATGGCACTTTTAATCAAAGTCTGAAGTTGATGAATAGGCTCGCCAAGTGTTTGGCTCCTGTAATTTGAGTGTTCACAGGGGACGGTGCCTGGTGCATGTGATCTGTTGCTTCACAGCAGCACTTACGTCGAATTATTAGCTTGTCTGATGATGGATTTAAGAGTGAATCAAGAAATACCATGTTCCATAAGAGAGTGCCATCAAAAGACCAAAGAGGTGTTTGCTCTTTCCGTTTCACTTTCAACTCTCTTTTAGGCTCCTGCTCTCTGTGTCTTTGTCTCTCTCTCACTGTGGCTCTCTCTCTTTCTCTTCAGGAATAGTACTACAGTAGGTTTCAATTGCTGTATGATTTATTCATTGTTGTGTTTTTTCCCTTCTCCTTGAATGTTTGGTAGAGAGGACAGGAAACTTTGAACCAGAGTACAAAGCAATGTATATTTGGGTCACACATTTTTCGCATTTCTTCCGAGAGCTTTCTGTGTGTGTGTGTGTGTGTGTGTGTGTGTGTGTGTGTGTGTGTGTGTGTGTGTGTGTGTGTGTGTGTGTGTGTGTGTGTGTGTGTGTGTGTGTGTGTGTGTGTGTGTCTGTGTGTGTGTATGCACGCGCATGCTCGTCCACGTATGCTTTTTCTCTCTTCGTACTTTGTCGTCCCCCCCCCTCTTCTGAGAGCTCGTCTGGTGACTGGGTCGACTCCTCTCCTCTCTGCCACGTTCGTCCTTGAAGTGAGAATCAGCAGGGTGCTCCTATCCAAGGGGAGGCTGGTAGGGGTGGGGGTGGGGGGTGGCAGGACAGAGAGGTTGGGAGCTAAATAATGGATGATTTCTTATTGAAATAAAGGCCTGGTGAAAACAGAGGGAGCGAGCATGTCATTACCTGGGAAACAGAGCAGAATGCTTAATCCTAAACACCACACAGCCAAACCGGGCCACAGCACAGCCCTGCGTGGTTACCGGCGTCAGCTTTGGCTCCTCTGCTCAGTAGAATCATCCTAGCGATGTGAAATTCACTGTGATTCTGAGCCTGTTTTTTAGGTGTCATCACAAGCAATGCAACACCTAATAGCGTTATGTCATTATGTCAGTGTGAAAGACTGAGCCAAGCCGGAGCAGCATGGCAGCTCCCCCCTTTATGTTCTCCCCACACTGTGACTTTGACCTAACACCATCTTGGCTTGCGCTGATTGACTCAGCAGTCATTATCATTCCTCCCCCGCCCCCTACGCCACACCCAGACAAAACTTGTCTGGCCCTAAGCCAAGCTGGTAAAATATGAGCCGACACTGAACCCATGACACCACTTCTTCCCAGATACATTAGCAGCACTTCCCGAGCCTCACCTTCACCACAGACGTCCCCACAACACAGCGTGTTTTTCCAAACCTGTGCACATAATCAACATATTCACACCTGAGGAAAGTTGTGTATTTTCCTTGAGTGTGAAAGTTGATAAACAACTAATTTGGGTGTCAAGAAAGTCAAATAAAACATAATGTCGTGGGGGAGGATTCAGAAATGGACTGTTTGCCAAAAGTTAACGCACGGTTCTTCGAATTTATTTTGTTGCAGTGTCAGAAGTGTCAGCAATCTTCCCTGTGTGCTAAACTGTCGCAGTGTTGCACAAGATACTTTTTTTAAGAGTTAATTATTCCAGCCCCACATCTTCTGATCGTATTTTGAATTATGAATTCAGAAATAAGCTGGAAACTGCAAAACAAAATCAGGCTAACGATGTTAGCTGTAATTAAAATGGAGAAGTAGCAGGCTGCCACACGATTGGCTTGGAGAGAGATGTATTAGCTAGGCATATGGTTATGATAATTAATCCCAGGACTACAGAGAAACAAATAAACACACGCTAAACAAACAGGGGGGACCAGCTGAGGGCTGCAGGCATGGGTACTTCTGGGTAGGAACCCAAAACGAAAAAAAAAAAGAAGCAGATTCTTATCGTCATTGCTGCAACCAAGTGCATGAGTCACACACAAACAAGAAAAAAAATGCAAGGTTGAGGAGGGAAGGGAGGTACAATGGAGCAGAAAAGGAAGAAAGAGAAGAGATGGGGATTGTGGGGAGAAGACCACGAGATCAGCTCCTTAAGGAACTGCCTTGCATGAGAATTCATCTGTGTAGCTGTGTTTTCCCTTAAATAAGAAGCGCGTCATCTTCTCTTCGTAGAATGTGCTCTACGAAACATTTATCTCTTAAGCTGTAGCAGTAAACTTAACCTTTGCATCCATGCGCTACTTTACATCGGTAGTATAACACTGAGTCACTAATATGAAGCTATCAGTGTTGACGGCATTATCCCTTTTTTTGTTTTCCACAATACAAATGAGCACAAAAGAAGCTCATCTTCTTACAGGCTCTGAAATTAACAGCCAACCCTTTGTATGGGCTTATAAATAACTGGAAATGCTTTCTTGTTCTTCTTCTTAGTGTGATTCAGGACTAAGACTGTGAAAGAAGGGAAGGGAGAGTAGACAGGGAAGTGGGGCCATGCAGGCCCAGTGGTGTGTGAATACACACAGTGAGTGTTTGTGGCGAATCGGGAGAAGAGACGCTGGGATAATGCTGTCTCTTTCCCTCTATCTGCTCCCAGTTGGAGGATGAGGGAGACAGAAGGGAATAGCTGCTAATAAGGCGTTGGGTGAAAGGCTTTGGAAAGCTCCCCGTGGTGCTGGTCTGTAATGGAGATAAGCGTTGCCGTGTTGTTGTCTCACAAAAATCAACAAAGGGAACATGCGATGGGAGATTTGCGGCCGCGTCCCCAGTGAAAAGCGGGGCTTTCACTGCACCGTAATGTTTAGCAGCATTAGAAATCATTAGGCCTGGCACCGAGGGGGGAGCGTGCCAGACACCCGTGCCCCAGTTAACGCTGTTTTCAAAAGCCGCCCGGAATCCATTCCTTAAACTTGCTTTCTTCTATTCACCTTCAGATGCGGGCGAATCTGATGGGAGGAATGCAGGGGAAAAAATAAGGAGTAGCTCTCTGTGTTTGTTTGTTTGTTTGTTTGTTTTAGCTGAAGATTTAGCCAATCTACATCCCCGCGCCTCGTGATCTGCAGAAGCGATAAGGCCACGGCCAGGCTGTAGTTAGACTAGCAGCAGGTGCCGTGCCAGGCAGTGGGGGGATACAGAGGATGCTGATAAATGGGGCCAGTTTCCCGCATAAAGCGCAGCGCCCTACGGAGGGAAGAGAGATAATGTATGCAGAGTTCACAGGCGCTGTGGGTTGCTGCTGCAGGGCGGGCGGACATCTTTGGAGCAGAATGATAGCTGCATAGAGATGAGGAGACTTCCAGGAGGTTATTTTAGCCGACTTGTGCACTCGCTGGAAATGTGGAATGGACTCCGGTGATCTGCAGTGCCATGACTGCACATTTGCTTTTCTCAGATCAGAGGAGGTGTAACGAGACAGGAGTGGTCAGGAATAGTGGCCTTTTCTATCAAACACAAGCAACATACACGTACGTAAAGGCCAAGTTTAGACTGTGGTCCTAAAATATATCGCTGAAACTCTCTTTCATGTGACAGCCTTCTAGGAACTAAAAATACTTGTTTTCAAATTGTTGATGATGCATTCACGACTTAATCAAAATGTCTATGATAATATATTGTAAACGCAAGACTCACTAGCTTTTCTGCTTTTGATCACATAGATGTGTTGCAAAGGTGAAGAATAAGCCTCCACAGTCAAGTTCATCAAATCCAGGAAGTACTGTAGTTTCATGGTTGTTATAATGGACCCATCTGATGATATCATATATAATCTGTTTTTATATCTTTTAGATTACCAAAAGGATTGTTATTAATGCTTTGTTAGTTTGGACACTACTTGGCTGTATTTCATGACTGACCCTCTGGCAGGTCAATGAACTTTGTGTTTCAGTCTTCAAAATAAGAGTATGTCTATTTACATACACTCTTGTCTATTATTGTGATGGTCATATACTACACATCCATGTTGCTACTGCAGTTTCCCATATGAATTTTGAAACCACCGCAACTACAGCAAATCACATAAACAAATACTACAGTGCAGGGGTCTCTATGTGGCCTTGTTAAGAAAGCTTTAACCTCTAACTGCAGTTAACTAGCCGCAGCTAGCCATCCTAGCACTAGCTGCTAACCAGCTGGTAATGAATGCACCGGGCCTGTGAGGTCAAGCCTGGTTGTCTGGGGACCCATTAGCGAGGCGAGTGAGCCCTCCCAGCCCCATGCTCTCTCTCTCCCTCCCTGCATGGGTCCTCTGTCCTGCAGGCTCCAGCTAGCAACGCAGCCTCAGTACAGCGCCAGAGGCCAGGCCAAGCTCTGCCCAGGGACCCCACCTCAGTGAACTGTCATTTGTCTCGGCCATCCTGCCAGCGCCCCAGGCTACATTAAGCCTTGATCTATGGGGCGGGCCAGCCTACTTGGCCCTGGGATTCAGATGCTGTATCCACTGCAAAACTGCACAGAGTGGGCTCAGGTTTGGTATTAAATACTTCATGGTGTATCAATGTGGGCTTGTTTAAAAAAGACCACATTTTTTCCCTAATCACCGTCATTTTTCATAAAAACGTTATGCTACGTTTCACCCTCGGCTCAACAGTATCTTTTGAATCAGGCAAAGCTGTCGAGTGAAGGCCTTTCTCCGCCTGCTGGTTTACAGTATCTCCAATCTACTGTGTCCTGGCTCTGGTGTTAAGTGTCTTTCCAAAGGGTCTGTGTTGCTGTCAGCACTCACACATTCACTTTTCAGCGCCGGGCTCCCTCAGATGGCCTCCTCGCTCTCTCACACCCCCCCTGCTTTTTGCTTTATCTCAGGGTTTATTAACATGGCTGTTAAGCTGTGTGTGATGAAATGAGATCTAGGGTTGAGCCCAGTTTGACCGCACCCCTGCTTGAGTTTCTCAGCGGTGACTGCTTCATTTTCCTGTTCCTGGACCCTTTGGTGGTGTATACGTCTCCTCTCGTACACTGTCCCTGGAGCCCGGCCAATCGCGAGGCCTCAACTAGAGCTGTCAAACCCAATTCTGCCAATGGCGGGTGTTGAAAGCTGGCATGGTAGACATTGAAGAAAAGCCGGCATGCTGCTGTCACATTACTCCTCGGTTGTGTGCGAGTGGGGGGAGGTTGCAAGTAAGATCATTTTGCAGAAACACTATAAAGCCACATCAAGATGAGGGACCACAGTTGCTGGCTCCCGAGTCTGGTTTCTGGAAATAGGCAGTGGGCATTTGCATGTTTCTTTCTAAGCCAGTCTATTCATTAGATTAGTGTTGTGCTAATGTGAGGACTAGCCAGACTTAAATACAGGATGTCATAAATCATAATGTTCATTTTAAGCTCATTCACACATAGATACTTGCGCGCGCACACAAAAGCATGCAATAATCACACACACACACACACACACACACACACACACACACACACACACACACACACACACACACAATTACACACTTAAACAAGCCCAGTGTTTGTGTTCAGCACATGTTGGAGGTGGACATCTTCCTGTCTCTCTAGCTTTTTGTGGGGCTTCCATGAATCATTGCCTCTTATTCCTTTCTCAGCGCGGAGGAAATCACATTAAGTGGAGCGCCGTGTTTGGCTCACACCAGTCTTGTCTTAATAGCTGTAATTTGGAGAGCAGAGAAAGAAAGGGAAAGAATGGAGAAGAAAGCTCACTCACAACACTAATTCCAGTCAACAAAAACGCCCCTCTCCAATCCCACCACATTAATTTGCATTAAAATATCCAACAGCTAAATATGTAAAGACAAAATAGTGGCATACTATTTATACCCATGTGCATCTCCTGCCATGTGTACTATGGCAACAGCTGTGTGTGTGTGTGTGTGTGTGTGTGTGTGTGTGTGTGTGTGTGTGTGTGTGTGTACAACCCCCTGCTACTGTTACATGCTGAACAGACCTCCCGCACCAACATGGTTGCCATTCCACCTTCGCACAAGTTTGCAGGAGTGAAAATGTGGAAAGGGAAAAACACAGTTTGCACAGTTTAATGACCATCTGTTCTTCATATGAAATGAATTGGTTAAAGGCTGGTTACTCAGTGATTTTCATTAATCTAATCTAATCTTATCATTTCTGTTGCAAAGAGGATAAAGATCAAAAGAGGGGTTTTACCGTGGAGACCAATGAGGTTTTCTCTATTTTCTTTTTATTCTCTTGTCATGGTTTGGGTTAAAATAAGTACTTCCCTAAAGTTGAGGACCTTCATCACCATGGTTACAATAAGGGGCAGCTAACAATAAAAGCATAACAGTGGGTTGTAATAAGCTGCTTTTACAAACAAGCTATGGGTTGTTTCCAGAGGACAGTGTCTGATATTAGAAACATAAGAAACCACCATTGCTGCTAGAAACATAAAATCCATCACTTCCTGTGTACCCAAATGATTTGTCCTTAGAGACCAGATGTCACAGTAAAATTTATGTGGAACAAACTCACTTTTCTTTTCATTTCAATTTCTATTTACAACAAAAAAAAGCAACCTTATCACTGTCGCTAGTGGACAATTCATTACATCCAATACCAACTTTTTGAAAATCTGGTCGCGTTAGACTTAGCTTTGACGTATATTGTGAAGTGTGTAATGGATGTATGTCCTGGGGCCACTGGGTAAGAGAATCTAGTCACTCAATCTGTTGGTATTACAGTACCGGATGATCTGATTCCAAACCCCTAACACCTATAGAAAAAAGCACTATCTTAAGATGTCATTTGTATTCCATCTGTTCGTAGAGGATTGAAACAACAAAGATAATATGGTGGTTTAATGGGAAATGTATGCATAGATGTGAAGGGTGTTGTCTTCTGCTGCTATGTTTTTTTCAGCACGGCGAGAAAAGACGTGTTTGATCATCCTTTGTTAAATACGTGTTTACCCGACAAGACAAAAACGTGATGACTTATAATTCAAAGATTTACCGTCAGTTTTGATTCTCCGCAGCCCAAGTGCCTTTCTATATCTGGATCTCATCTCTTTGGCTATAATGCAATGATTTTATGGCGATTCTCTGCTGCTGAATCCGTGGAATTATCCATGCTAATGCTTCTTTCTAATGCTACTATCATACTGATAATAGCATTATCTAATCCTGCCGGTGAGCATTTGCACCTCTAGCTGTTGCAGTCGTGATCCACATAATTCCACTAACTAATGCGCCAGTCACTCCCCACACTTCCCAACTGCTCCACTGCACAGATGAGCACCTCTCGTGACCTGGAGCCTCCCGGAGCACCAAAATCAATATGAGGGCCCTGTTCATGGTCTGGTTACAGGGCACTCTTTTAGTTTATTTGCAAAAATACGAAATATATTGCAAGAACAAGACAGAGCAGGACGCTCACTCCCCCCTAGCTCCTAAAGGAAAAGATGGCAAAATCAATGATAATACGTTGAAAAATGTCTCCTGTTGCAAGTTGAAACTTGCCAAATGGTCCACTTCAACATCAGGAAAAATGATTTTAGTAAGTTTTCTTTGATCTAATATTAGAGTTGGACAAGAAAAATACCTTTAGAACAGAGAATCTTAATGTATAAATAGTGCATTCACTTTTTTCACCTCAGGAACCTCGAAATCACTGCAATCCTGCCCTAAGTTCGACCCTCAGACTAAATTAGTCATAGCACAATTCATATTTATTTCACGAAGTAAGGTTGTAGTTTTCTATCAGTTTATTTCATGCGCAGTTAAGAGATAGTAATATATTCATACATATACAATTTGTTGGATCAGGAACACTTATCAAACCCAGTGGGAACATTGGCACAATGGTTCGTTTATAGCACATACACGCATACGCTAACTATTTTCTGTCCTCCCTAACCTCTGCTCCCCAGCGATTGCCACCCACTTCTAGCATTTCCACGGTGGCTGCAGTAATCTTTGGCTTCCCTCCTCTGTGGTTGGCTGTGCAAACAGCCCAGTCTTGGACAGAGGCTCCCTCTCTCTCTCATTTACTGAGGTGAGGGAAGGTGAGAGAGATGGGTGGGATGAAGGTGGTCTGGATATGCTTTGGAGAAACGTCTACATGCCACAGAAAGATCCAGAGAAATGCGATGTGTATTTCCTGTTCACATTAGCTCAGTGAACTAAATTAACAAACTTTATTTTGACCGTTGTTTTTTTGTAGTGTTTGGTGAAGCACCTAGCATCTGTAGTGTGTGATTCTTCAACATGGCTGACCCGAGCGAAACCAAAACCTATTTTTCATTTTTCATGTGTGGCATATACCAAGAGCTGTATAGGCCTGAATGACCCCGACAGTGAGGGCATCCGGTGGCTTTATTACGCTGTGCAGAGTGGAGAGTATGAAAAGGATGTGAGTCATATGCTATGGCCTTTATAGTCACCAGATCTCAACCCAATTCAACACCTAAGGGAGACTTTGGACCGCGTTGTTACGAGTTCAGAGACTTGCAGAATCAATGTGAAGGAGCATTGAAGCTGTTCTGGCAGCACGTGGTGACCCAACACCTTTCTTAGACACTTAATGTCAGTTGTTCCTCTGATTGGTCACTGGTCTGTCGTTGCTGAATAACTCTGCATTGAGGAATAAAGATAAGCAAACTTTGAGGTACTGATCTTAATGCATCATCCCTGATTTACCTTTCATTTGCTTTTCATGTTACTTACGCTTTAGTGGTTATTTGTGTGGCTTCTCAGGCACAGTTGTGCAGGTGCTACTTGAAATTCTCCATTATCCCTTTGATTACCTCACAATTTTTTATCTCCCCTCAAGTTCAGTATCACCAAACTCATCCTAAGGCACAGGTAGCTTCTCATTTTTACTGGGTTCTCTGAAACTACTCATTAGTAATTCATTTACGATCAGCTCCTGATTTGTTCCTTACTCATCCTTTGGTAATTATCCAAAATTTTGTGCACCATATTCTGAAGTGTTACACTACCAATTTTGACACATTGTTAAATGCTGTGGAAGTCCCACAAAGCTATAACCATGGCAACATTAGTGCGGTGTTATGTACACTTGGCTGCATTAAACTATTAAATAAGAATTACATTCAGCAGCTTCAGTATAAATATTAGCAGTGGCTCTGTTTGCAGTAGAATCTAGAATAGATTGACTGACGGAATAAAAGTTGAGTGACGATCCCTGATTCTGATTGCTGTTAAACCCATTTGGGAGATGTCCTTTCGATACAAAAAGGCCTCTATAGTCACGCTGGACGGCTGGGGACTGCATGGAGAAATCCTTACTCTCTGCCAACCTGAGATTCATGGCCCTGTGTGTTTGGCTAGCCATTTCCTGGTGCAGCACTCTCTATTTTATTTGGCCAGCTTCAGCTCCAAGGATAGGGGGACAGTTGTCTTCTCCCACTGCTGAGCCCGGAGAATTTCCTTGCTTACTTTTCCTCTGCTCTGTGGGAGGAGAGGGAGAAATAAAAAAGTAAAAAAAAAAAAAAAAAAAAAAAGAAACCTGGATGGTAGCCGTGTTTGAGTTATTAGTTAAGAGTGGGAGGCAGGGTGGGATGAGCAAAGGACTAGAAAAAGATAAAGAGGGGTAGAGATTGAAAGAGAGGGTACTGCCGCGTCTTGCTTTTGGAGTTTGTTTCTATTTTTTCTCAACTGCACTCTGAGTTCTCGGATCTCAATGCCTCTCGGACTCAAAGAGAAACCGCTGTATTTGGCTGACACCAGCTCTTCATCCCAAAACGGCAGTGTTGATTGAACTGCCTCAATCTAAACAGATTCCCATACGCAATATTTATTTACAATGCTTTCTATGGAGCAACATTTGATGGGAAGGCAGACTGAAGGAAATTGCAGGGTGAAGGACAAAGCTATCTTGGGGGCCACACTGAAGGAGGCTGTGTTTTCAGGTGGAATTACAAGGCTGGAACGCGCCAAGCCCAAAACACATTTTCACATTATGCTCAGGTGTTTATTTGCTTTTGGCCCTCGAAGAGTAAAGTGTGTGTAATTTTTGTGCTCTTCAGCCTGTGGGACATTCACGATGACAGTTTGGCTGAATTCCCTCCAGGTGCATGTTATACGTTGAGAGACGGCGAGGCGAAGAGGGACAAACAGAAAGAAAAAGACAAAGAGGGAGCGACGCACCTGGCTCTCCACCACACCTGGGAGGAGAGCCGGATGGTGTGGGCTAATGATGTGGTTTTTAAAGCTTGCTAAACACTGCGAGCACCACACACTGTCTCTAGATGGCCTGTGGTTGGTTAGTCCTCACCGCAGAATATTCCAGCAATGCAACTCCCTCTGCATTCCCCCGCCTTGATTTCCACCATCAATATGAAACTTGTGCTATTATATTCACACACATTCCTAGACATGTGAAATTTACTTTCTGAACCATCAAGTTGGTTTTCACAAGAATATCTGTTAGATTGCTTTATGGCGCAAAAGACAAAGGGAGCATTGTTCTCTGGGAGTAAGTTTGTTTCGGAGGTAAAATTATTGCAAAAGTAATAGATGTCTGGTGGAATATTAATTTCCAAAATAAGATCCTCTTTTGAATAAAAAGCAGAGAGAAATGTAGTGTTTGTTCAGTCAAGGGAATCCTTTCAAATTTGGCACAAATTTGTTGCTGTATTTTGATTGGTTGGTTTGTAGCAGTGTTCTTGTTGATTAGTTTGTAGCCGTATTCTGGTTGGTTGATTTGTAGTTGTATTCTGATTGGTTAGTTGGTTTCCATCTCCATCCAACCGAACAAGATATCACAGTAACTCCTTCAGGGAATTTCTTCAAATTTTGCACTTGAACTCGAGGATGAACAGATTCGATTTTGGTGGTCAAAGGTCAAAGGTCACTGACCTCACTAAGGATGATTTTAGCCATAATTCAAGAATTCACACAGCAATAAGGACAATTTCATACAAATGGTTAATATTTTATATGATTTTGGATAAACAGGGATAATGAAATTATTCTGAGTGGCGGAGGAAGACAACTGTGAAGCAGTAATTGTCGTTGTTGTTTCACTGTTGAAAAAGGTCAGATCATATATTAACTTGCATTATTACGACTGTCACTGTGATTTTGATTTAGGTTTTCTTCCTTCTGAAACAGAACCTAGAAGTTCCTGTTTCACCTCAGCTCTCTTTGTGATCCAAGGTAGTTTTGAAGCAGAATGTAGGTGACAGAAAATGTAAATCTAAGGAATCAGATGTCATTGCTATCCCCACTGTTTACAAGTCATTTATGGAACCGAAAAAGTAAATGAATAATATACTTAAGCATATATATAGTATAAGAATCCTGCAAATAATGACTTTAAAAATGTTGCAATAAAAACCTCGCTATATCCCCTGAATTCACACATATAAGTCAACAGTACACATTTCTGCTTTTTATAAGTAGGTCCTGTACAGTAGCTTCGTTACAACCACTCCTCACCATCATCCAGATTTAGTACAGCATTCCTTATTCCTGCCTAATGTAGCTGATCCCTCCACACATTTTTCTGCCTCTCTCTCACTCTATCCTTCTTCCCTGGCTTTTGTGAGAAGGAGAGGTGAGCCGATATGTGTCTTTAACTGAGCTGGAGCTCTGCTGCAGCTTACCTCTTACCGTTAAGATAGGATATGTGCTTTGTTACTGCTAACCTGCTTGTTTGGGGTGAGATCAGTGTATTTGTGTGTTAGTATGTGTGTGTGTGTGTGTGTGTGTGTGTGTGTGTGTGTGTGTGTGTGTGTGTGTGTGTGTGTGTGTGTGTGTGTGTGTGTGTGTGTGTGAGCAGAGTAGGAGTACTGAGAAATCCCATTATGGAGCCAAGTTGCTGCCACGCTTTCCCCATACACACTGTGAACCCGGTGTAATCCACTCACACACTCACCATGCATCCTTGTTTGTGTGCGCAGGCTCACACAAACACACATATACCCTCCAGACTCGGCAGTGAGCTGTGTATCCCTGTGCACTGTTGTGTTACCTACCGTGAAACATGACAGCTAATGATATCGAAGGCTTTTTAAAGGTGTGTATGTGTTTGTGTGTGTGTGAGAGAGGGTGAGAGAGAGAGAGAGAGAGAGAGGGAGCTGGATTTCTTCCAGACAGACATCGATTAGCAGGGAGAGAGCATTGGCTCAAAGTGAGAGCTACAAAATCAAAGGCTATGCTTTCATGTATCGGATTAATTTGATTTGATTTTTACCTATACATTAGGTCACTTCTCAAGCAAAATTCAACCAGTGAATGCTCATATTCACTTATGGCCTGGTCATTTTCTTAGCTTGATATACTTGCAGATTGAATCTTCCCAGTAAGAATAAAATTGGTCATTTGCTGATGTTTACGCTTGATGTAATTACACTTTTACAATAGTTTCATTCATATTGAATTGTCATCATTTAAATGGTCATGTGTACCCAAACATATCAACCATGACTAGATGTTGTTTTGCGTTTCCTCTGCTGTGAAACTGATTGTAGGTGAACACACAGTAAGTGCACCTTCTGAGGGGTTTTCCTCTCTTCTTCGATCACTTCCCCCAGGCCGAGTGTAGGGGGCGCTGCACACACTGGCTTGCACCTGTGAGACGGGCACAGAGGGGAGTCTATTTGTCACCAGTCTGTCTCTCTGCCTTGCCATTGAGTGCTCCCTCAGTCTGTGTGGTGTGTGTGTATGTGTGTGTGACGAGGGAACTGGTTTTACACACATACACACACTCTCTCCATCCTGTCCTCCTCGACTCTCTCCCTCTCTCTCCCCCCTGACCCCAGCGCCATCTTCTCCGTCTCATCCTTTATGCATACTGACAGTGAGCCCCTCCGTTTATGGCACTGCATAACGTTCCCTCATTACCGCCCAGGACTCAGAAACCCAAACACAGCAAGGAGAGAGGGAAGGAGAGGAGGTAGAGGAGGGGAGGGAATTGTGGGGGAGGGAGGTGGGGTTTGGGTGCAGGTTGGGGGTGGTGGTGGTGGTGGGGGGGTTGTGATATAGAGAGGTGGAGGAAGAGTGGAGAAGTGCCAATGATGACATTCGCTTTGGCTAATATTAATCTGATTCATTTGGCACGCCGGGAAGCATCACTTTAACTGTTTCTTTGCTGCTGCGCTGCTCCTGCATGTGCACTGATGTCTGTGTCTGTGTATCTGTGTGTCTGTGTGTCTGTGTGTGTGTGTTTGCATGTGTGTGTCAGGAAAGAGGGCACACATGTAACACGCAATTAAACAATACACACTGAGATAGAAAGCAGATGCAGACCAACAGGAGTGATACAGTCATTTGTTGCATTTACTGTAGTGTACACGCGACAACAGGCATACCATATCTATATTTGATGAATACACAAATGTATGATTTGATTACACATCTATATACACACTTTGTGCAATATAACCAGTTACATGCATCAACATATAACACACGCAATAGATGCATTTATTATGTTGCTAATGCTAATGAATAATTACATGCACACATAAACAATACACACTGATGCATCATGCACACGGACACATGAACACGTGTCACTTAGTCTACTGTGCACACACACACACACACACACACACACACTGATGTATAAATCCCTCCAGTACACACACAGAGCACATATATACATACAGCTGGTGCAGAGTGCGCAGGCAGGGCGCAGCAGCTTGTGTTGGCTGTAAACAGCAGTGCAGGCAGTATGGAGAGCAGCGGCTGTGTGAGCGCCGGGCCGGCCAGCCAATCAACCCCTCGATCTCCTGTCCCTGCCCTTCCATTGATCCCCATTAAAATGCTTAGCAGATGCTTGGCTTGAGAGAGACAAGCGCTTTTCTCTGCTGCTATTTTCATTTGTATGCTCCTTACCGCCGGCCCACAGTCTGGAATAGTCATTCTGCCAACTGGGATACAGGCCCACTCTAGACAGTACAGTAGCATCCATTCAGACATAGCAGAGTGTGCTAAACTAGCAAGCGTTTAAATGTTGAATGGATGTTGTCAGGACGGCCTGCACCGGCTTTCAAAACCTGTTGTGGATTTTGAGCCAGAATTGTAATTTTGCCATCTGTGGTCGTGCAGACGGAGACACACCTGTGTAGTTTTGTTTAATTAGGATTTCAGTATTGTTCATAAGTGGCTTCTTTTGAATTCTTGCAATAATATCACCTTGTGAAAATGCAGTGTTTTTCAGAGGGGGGATGTTATAGTATTTGGATTAGCCATTGGTAATAATAATATAGTATCACAGAGTTTATCCGTTCCGGTCTCAGAACATGGGGAGATCTTATTTGTCTTTTTTCTCTGAGAAAACAAAGGTGAACATCTTCATTAACTAGTCTTATTGTTGGTTTAAAACACAGACTAGTTCTGTCCTCACAGGGTCTTCATCAAAGTGAAGATCCTTTCCTTGCCAATTTCAATTTTTTTTAAATTTAATTTCTATTCTATCTATCTATATCTATTTATCAGCTGTCTATCATAAGCTGGTCCACTGTTGTCCTGTGCAACAAGGGACTAAAGCTGAGATTTCTGGTGTACTCACCTTGGGTTTTACCTCCAAATAAAGTGGTTTAGATAATCTGTGTAAACTGCTGGCTTTTCTGATTGAGTGACTGCTTGTTTTTTCTTGCCCGGTCAGATTTTGTCATTGTGGCGTTGCAGTGTTCCCAGACTTTTGGGTATGGTTAATTATACCAAAAGTGCATGGCAAAAACAAGAAAAAATAAGACATACAGGATGTTGAAGCGAACCAGAAATTGATCAAAAATATCAACAATCTTACGGTACACAACTCCCTCTCTCTCTCTCTTTCTCTCACACCCTCGGACACACACACACACACAGACACTCACACACAGACACTCACACAGCACTATAAACATCTCGTTTGTGACATAATCCTGTGAACAGCGCGTGTCTGGAGCATGTGGGGCAAAGTATACCAGGATCAGGACTGGCTTGTGTTGTTATGCCAGCCAGTCAAAGAAAGTGGCTATTGTGTGTGTTCATGTGTAAGTGCATGTCTGCACATACTGTACAGTATGTGTCTGTTTTGGCGTACGTTTGAGCTCAAGTTGTGAGTGAGTGTGTGGGACATCTTCTTGCACGCAAGCATCTTTGTTTTTGCGTATGTGCTCGGACGTTGTGCGTTTCTTTTTTTTTTTTTCCAGTGCCCGTGCGCCTGCATGGTAACTGAACCCGCTGTCTTCCTGTTACTGTGTCTGTGTGTGGCACTCGCCTCTGAGTACAGGCGGCGTACACTAGCGGGCTTTGTCTGCCCAGGGGGCTGACGTACGTCCATGGAAGAAGCCCTCCACTTCGGGCCGCGGCTATGAAAGAGAGTCTCTGTTTCCGCAGCCTGCCAATCACTCCCCGGCTTGTCCAAGGGGCGGAGAGGATGTCCAGGGCTCCTTAAACTTCTTCAGGCGTGGAGAAAATGCAGATATGCGTTCTCTATCCTGACCCGTCTTGTCTGATGACGAAGAAGGACAAGGGGAAAATGGAGAAACCTCAGAGACTTTTGGTTCAGAAACTAGACAGGGAAATCAGAAGGATATGAAGGATCTCAGGAAGCGCAGGATGGTTGAGCATCATGAAACAACCTGTATCACTGGCATAATGTCAATACCATCCACCCATCCACACACATGCACAGAGGGTCAGAAAATAACCAGGCTCAGGGTAGTGCCATCGAAAGTTGGTTATGAAAGTGAAAATTAAAATTAGAGGCCAAAACATAACTTAACTGCAACATATAGACATACATTTTATAGAGTAGACCCAGAACTGACCCGGCCTGTACCTGCGACTTTAAGACCTGATCCACGCAAATCCAATGCAAGACACACAAAGATAAACACTTGAACAGACATGCATGCGAGCACCTATACACACCCCTCCCTCTTCTCTCATCCCGTAACCGTCACAGCAAAGGAACACATTGACAGCGCTCCATTTAGTTGACAGGACAACTCTGACAACAGCTCGAACGGCGCGCTGGGAGATGCCAAGACGCATAGAAGGTACGATAAGGGGTGAGGAATGCTTGGTGAGGAGAAGGGAGGTGTGAGGAGGGGGAGGCGAGGGAGGGAATAGAAGCTGAATTTGCGATGTCATGCGGCCGATTAGGCAGCTAGTCTATCTCTCCGGCGTCAGGGGGCCCCTGACGGCAGCTACGCTGTCCCGCCAGCACATCGTATCCATCACCCTCCATACACACACACACACTCACACCCAGAAATGCACACACACACATCCTCTGTTCGCGTCAGGAAACATCATTCCCTTCTATGTCACCTGCTCAGACCAGGAGCATGAAAAATGGTTGTCACGCCGACGCCCAAAAATGATTGCTGAAAACGAGAGGAGAGGGAAAATAAAAGTGGAGGGAAAGCGAGCGGGGAGGAGGCGGCAGGGAAGGTGAAATTGGAGGAAACTCTCGCCAGATTAGGTGCGGGTTAAGAGAATATTGATCTGTGTGCCGAGGACTGTTGATCTCTCTTAGCAGCACAAGACAAATGGCAGCAAACAGAAAATCGAGCGCTCGCCTTCTCTCCAAGGACGGGTTCAGCCTCTCTCTCTCTCTCTCTCTCTCTCTCCGCCTTTTTCTTTTTCAGCCATTTTTTTTGTTTCCCCCGCAATTTCCCCAATGTGGAATCCTCCTTAAAACAACATCCAACTTCCCACAACACAAGTATGAAATGTTTAAATCGACATGTATTACATTTTACAGCCCAAACACAGATAAGTTACCAAACTAATGACGGCATCTTTGCTTGTATATTAAGTTCTTTTCCTGAGCGTCGGTGGGGAATTTTCCCCTCTGTCTGTAATCTCTGTCTCCTCCAGCACCAGCACACAACTTTGCTACAGAACCAGACTCATGCACACCTAACCTAAATGGTAAGAAGCAGGAGTTTGTGTCAGTGTTAGCTGCTGCTGAGTGATTCTGAAGGTTGCCTTGATAATTAGTCTTTTTCTCCCAATTGGAGTGTACGAGGGGGTCCGTGGAGGAGCTGTGTTTGATTAGGGCCACAGCCTTGGCCCGGCACCCAGTCGGGGTGTTTGATGATGGGGAGCGAACTCTGGGCGGGGGCTGAGGTTCATCCGCGCCGGCTCAACATCAAACAGCCGGGAGCAAAGGAGTACAGCCCTGAGGGACCCTTCCAACACTGCTGCCTGGATAGGTAGATACACTCCCAGTCGGATGAGGAGGGAGGGAGGGAGGGAGGGAGGGAGGAGTGAGGAGGGAGAGAGATGGTGAAAGAAAATCTAGAGAGGAAAAAAGGGCGGATACAGAGGTAGAGGAAGAAAGTTGCAATGAAATTCTGACATGAAGCAGCAAAATACAAGTAACCTCCAAAAAGTCTGCAGACTTGTATGTAGCACAAATAAATATAATCTTGGCTTATCACAACTTGGATGTATTTACAGAAGGCTGGCCATAAATTCCATTCATTTTAGGTAAAACTGTACTCGCCTTGGTAATTCCTGAGATCCCAGAAAACTAAAGGCATCCATTTGCTTGCCACAGGCCACAAGTTGGACCAACAAATATATTTTTTCAGTTTTGGGCGGGGTCCCTTTCTGTTGCTTGGGTTCTTAGTTTCGTGTGTCCGTTTGTCTCATACTCAAGTGGATCCAGCTTGGGTGTTTCTCAGCATCCTTTTACGATGACGCAGACCTTAAAGAAACCATCACATTTCACAATTTGACTAGTGATTTGGAAATAACACCACGGAAAGGATTACTCCTCTTCTATTTTATCAACTCATTAATGAAAGCACAACATTCACCTTTTTATTTTTTTGCAGCATTTTAAAATCGAGTGGAAATTTTCAGTTCTATCCGTCTCCCTCCCTCTCTCTGCATTTATCCATTGCTCTCGCTCTCTTTCTCGCTCTTAGTCGCCATCACTCTCTGCTTCACCCTTCCTGCCTCTTCCCCTCAGCATCCATCACCATTGTCTCTCTCACTCCTTCACCTCACCTCTTTCGGCACACTTCCTCTCCTGCTCCCTGCTACACCTGTCTCTTTTTTCTCTCTTCTCCCAGGGGAGAGGTTGCTGGTGCACTTGTATTTGTTACTTTTTTCTTTTTTTTTTACCGTATTGAAATTTTAACCAGTCAACGTACACTTTCTCTCTCTCACTCTCTACTTTCTCCATCTTTTGGCCTTTCCCACTCCCCCCCCCTCCCCTTTCATCTCTGTCTTGCTCTGAGGTAGGAATGAATCTTGATGCTGAAGCTTTGCCTGGCTGTTCACCCCTCACTAGTCATGTTTCATTACAAGGCCTCAGTCTTCCATCTGTCTATACCTGTCTGTTTCTCTGTGCGGCCCTGTGTATGTGTGTGTGTGTGTGTGTGTGATGTTACAAGGTTAAAGTGGACAGGGCGTAGTGGGATGCAGCACACAGTTGAAGGGTTAGACTGTGTATCAGGCTGATTAGGGGTTCAGAGGGGAAGCTTCCTATACATGAATCCAAATCCATTTACCCATATGTGACTGCTGAGCATGATGAATGGGTGATACCGCCTGGCTCTGGCACCAAACTTTAGGACACTATCTTTGGCTATATTGTGCATCACTTTCATTTTCCTAATTGCAACTTGTATATTTCTAGATATTTTTTGGCGTTCTGAGTGTAGCACACCTCATCAAAGCAGAAGCAAACAAAAAGATCAATACTGGCAAGGATGCGCCGCAGCTAATACAGTAGCCCACGTAATAAGATGCACCAGGCAGAATGCTCCTCAATTAGAGCAAAACTCTGGAGAATATTTACAGTAATCAATGTACAATTCTCAAGTCAACATTTTTTTTAATTAATTCTCTTCAGCAGTTACTCCCTCAATGAAGAAACACCCACCATAAAGACCTTTCTTTGTGACATTAAACTTATTGCTGAAGCGGGCTGTTCATTACTTCATCACTCCTCATGGCTGAAACAAACGAGTGTGTGTTTTGGCAGTGTCGAACAAAACACACACACACACACTTGTGGCTAAAAAACAACAAGTCTCGGGGTGTATATCCACTCACCATGGATGGATATCTGAGATAAAATGGGTCAAGCTCACTACTTAGTTTTCGACTGCAGGGACTGAGTCGCCTACCAATCCTCCCACCATCCATATGGGCTCATGCATATGCATGCTCTCTGGACAGGTACGCCAAAAAGGGATTTTTTTTTTTTTTTTTTTGTTATCCTAGATTCGCGGTTTTGTGGCGAAGACCGGTGGCTGCGACAAGCTGTCTTTTGACTCCCTTAAAGGGGTCATGTGGAAATGAATTCCACAGAGGCAGAGGGAGACGTGGCGTTCTGCAGGAAACACACACTATTCTGGAGATGGCAGAACAAATGGAATAGTTCATATCAGTCAGAGGAAAACAATAATCCAGGGCTAGATTTGTCGTCGCCCGTAAATGATCGTGGCAATTACGCTCACATTGTGAGGCAAGCAAACAGAATTACAGTGAGATTTTCTCTGTGATTGGGGTGTCACCCCCCCATTATTGTTGTGCCTCCTGATTGATCCTCTCCCTCTCTCTCTAAATCACTCTCCTCTCCCTTTCACTGCCTGTCTTGTTTCATCTTTTCCTTTGTCTCATCTTGCTCTCACTCCCCTCTTCCGCCTCTCTTTTTCTCTCTGGCTCGTTCTCCAGGCTAATGAATCTAAAACTTGGGGGAATAGTCTGGCCCGGCGAGACCTCCAGCCTGTTCGGGCCTTATTTTCTGCTCCACAATGTCTTCACGCCCTGGTCAACCGGGGGAATACAGCTGTCCATCACTCTTTCCCAGGTCCCTGCTAACACTTTTACTACCTTTAAATTAGCCACTGTCACCGCCAACCATGCCTCGGTGTCGCACGTCTCCAGATGTTGCAGGCTGCCTTTTTTTTTTTTTCCAAGGCTGCCACTGTAAATCTTTCCTTTCCAGGCTGGGAAGGCAGGCGAGAATGGCCTGGTGGACGACCACAGCTCACCACCTCCCATCTGTTGGCTCAGGCAGCATTTTGCACAAAAGGCTCCTTCTCTGTGATGTGGGCTTGTGTCGCTCAGGAGGAGCACATCACTTACACGCTGACAGGTTTTTGGGGGGGGGGGGGGGGGGGGGGGGTCCAGCCTTGCCAACCGTGCAGTCCTGGACTTTGAACAAAAGGAGTGACCCAGCGTTGACGTGTCACTGTAGGGGGGTCAGGTAGTTCAGGTGATGAAATGTGACACCAGCTGTGATTTCATGTAGCAAAGACTTTTAACAGTCATTGACTTGCGGTAGACGGCAATGCAAACTAGACTGGCAATTCAAGCATCAAAAGATAAAGAAAAGTTTTGACAGCCGGCATTGCTGATCTTCATGCTACATAACAGATATCCTTATGGATGCTATTTGAGTTTAATAAAATCAATCTGCAGTGGTCATGCTTGTTTTGCTAACAATAAGGTTTGAATACACAGAATAAAGTGATGTAGTAAAGTGATGGGCCACCATGGTTGTCCATGTCTCTACAGCTCTTATTATATTCTCATCTGACGCTTTGATGAAGATGGCGGAGAGTTGCTTAAACTCAACCGTAAGTTGGCAAATGCTCTTATGAAAAAAGAACTGACGTTGCGTTTTGTTGGTAAGGTATTTGAACACGTCGGCAGGTCTGTGCTGATTTCACAGAACAGTTTATCTCATCAGGTTTTTCTTCAGTGTGCTCTGCTCAAACTGCTGGACTCTCAGCCTCTGTGTTGCCTGATATTTCCATCTGCCAAAACAAGTTAAACAAACAACATATACAGAGTTTTTTTGTTTTTTTTTTAAAGAAAGCTTTATCTCATGTATGTGTGTACATTTTGACCTGGACAACAATCCACCTACTTGTGTTCTTGGTTGGAGGCCAGTTCAGAGGTCATCCTACGCCTCAACACTATATTAGGAACTGCAGTTTTGCACAGTTGCATTAGGAGGTTTTTATTTTGGCAGTGTTACATACTGCACCTCCTCCACAATGGATAGCTGCGAGGGTCAAAATAACACCACATGTTCACGCTATGCCGTCGGGGCTGGTTTTCCAGCAGCAGGGCAGTGCCCACTTGTTGCTGCAATGCTGCCATACTTTATATGTAGACTTTGAAGCAACATGTCGTTACAGCTGTAAGCTCCAGAAATTAGGTAGAAACCCTAAAAGTTTGTAACAACTACACGGAGCAGGGGGTTTCTTCTGAATTTGTTCTCAGATACTTTCCAAATACTCATCCTAAGTCACAGAAAAGATGAGTAAAATCCACTTCCTACTCATGTGTTATGTATCAGGGTTGTTGGACTTCCAAATGGCAATGGAAATTGCTCAGTGAAAAAATCTGATTAAAACATGGGCTGTTCTTGGCAAAAGCCAAACCATGTTCTTCGGCTGTCTAAAGATGAATTCCCCCAAATTTAACACCTCAACCTCATTAAATATCTTATTTTCTTTAATAGAAAAAGACTATTCTAAACCTAGTATAACTTAAAGCAGCCTGTATGGGCAGAATGAAGAGAATAGGGTTAAAAGAAACCACTGAGACCAAAGGAACTGATAACAGAAACTCATGTGTATCTCTTTTTCTTCTCTATCTCTTGTATCTTATCCCCTTTCCTTCTCCCTTCATCCCTCTCTGTTCTCATTCTCTTCCCTCCTCATGTCTGCATTTCCATTCTCTCTTCTCTGAAGCTGCTTCCCTCCCTCCCTCCCTCCTCTGCGTCCATTCATCCAATTAACAATAGCCCCTTCAGTTTTGTGTAATTTAGAACAGAACACAGCGGTCATGGATGTTATTAGAAGCAGTATCAATCAGTGCGGGGACAGTAAAGAGACATCCCTAATGCCCCGTCACGTAGCTCAGCTCCTGTATTTACGACCAAGGGGCTTCTACTGCACGGCTGGCATCACCCAGCCATCAAATAATAAAATAAATCAAAACATAAGAGTTGTGTCTATTTGCAATTTCCTTTTTGGTCTCCAAATATGAAACCAGATGTTTCCGGCATCCTAAAGATGCTTTTCATCTGCCTTTCTTTTCCGCCCCTGTCTGTGTCTTTCTCTGTTTCTTGCTCTCGTTCTCTGTACCCCCTCTGCCTCCCCTCCGCTTTCAAAATTAATGTAAGCCCAGAAAAAAAAAGAAGGGAGGCTTATAAAAAGTGAAATGTCCTCTTTGCCCAAGGAAGTAGTCTGTTTTACATTGATAGAGAGGCACAGGCAGCCCCTGGCCATCTGAGCCTGAGCCTGTTTTTCCTCTGCGATATCCTGCCGCCACATCTCTGCCTCTCGAGTGCGCCTCCAAGTAAAGCGGGCAGGTCAAAGCAATAGCGTTCAGCCCTCCCTCCGCCCCCA
>NW_019525183.1:1637714-1640227 GCF_002814215.2 Seriola lalandi dorsalis | reverse complement strand
CCCCCCCCCCTTTCCCCAATCCTCTAATTGGAGGTGCTCAGGTTAAAGAATGTCCTGGTTATCGCAAAGCCAGCAGAGAAGCACAATTCAGCACTATAATTCCGCTGATGAGTGACTTGCATTTTCAAATATTTAGCATCCGTGTTTACACAAGCTGTGTGTCATTATCTCATTCATGCACATTCAAACGTTGACATGAGTTTATACAGGAGAATTAATTCCAAGTCAACCCGAATGGGATTTTTAATAGATTCTGGATATATGTAGAGGAATTCATAACCAACTCTAAAGCACAGACATTGATAGTGTTTGTGTAATTCTCTCGGTGCAGTAAGTGTGGTCCCAGTCATCTCCCTTGTATGAAGAGGTTGTCTGTTTTATGCCTCTGGCCTCTGTTCATTTTGACAAACCGTGCGTGCTTTCTGCCAGTCACTTCCAGGCAACCACAGCTACAATAAACACCAGCCATTTTTTTTTTTTTTTTTTCCAGCTCGAGGCCCAGGTTTGATCCCGAGCAGAACCTTGGCCAGCTCACTTCCTCCAGGGGCTTGAAAGAGGGGCCAAGCCCAAACAAACAGGAACTCCAACATATACGGCAGCTCCCCTTGAGCCCTGCACCTGCATAGTGTTACACTGGACTTAACGGCTCCAGGTTTAGCCAGCCAGGGTTTATGTTTGCGAGATTGGTGCTGCTGAAATTTGCTGACAAGCAGCAAAGGTTCTGCTGCTGAGGAATGTCCCAGCTGAGCTGATTTGTAAACTATCAATGCAGGGATTTTGTTGGAATTAGAATTTTTTTTTCATTTAATTTAAGTGAAACCCAAACAAGTTTTCTCAGCAGAAACAGTCGGATCGTTCATAAAATGAACTCAGCATTATCCCTTTAATGTTTGGAGATGGGATTCTGAATGCCACTACAGGTTGGGAAGGATGGGAAAACTGTATGAGCAGCTTTGAAATGATAGTCTTCGGTTAATGCTGTCCTCAGTGCCTCATTTGTTTTGCGAATAGGTCTTGAAAGTCTTGACTTTTTACACTCGGTTACTACAGGCAACAAAAATGTCCTTATGTTTATAGAAATGAAATAAATTCCTCCTTTTCAGCCGTGCACAAAAATATAAGTGCTGACAACTAACAGCATTTTACGCCTACTGTTAAATACACGAGTCCAATTATGGTTGTCCTCGTTAACGTGACAGGATGTCAAACAAGCACTTCCTGTTAACTGCCTCTTATCTTAATTGGTCTAGTCTCAGAGGAGGGTCCGGCTCTGTGCTGACTACGGTCACAGAGTCTGCTTCTCGTCTGGCTCAACCCAACACAGTCTCATTTTGTTGTCACCACAGTCTGTTCGTAGACGAAACCACTTCTGAATGTTTTGGAGATGTCTAACAGGCGAACAAACATCAGGAGGTAGCTGGGCAGAATTTTTTTTACCTTAAATGCAGGAAAGTCTTTTATAAAAACCTGGACTCTAAAGAACATTAAAATCCTGAGCATCAAAACTCAGCCGCCTGATAACATTCAACAATTAACTTAACTCTTTGAAAATGGTAAAAATATATTCAGCTGTTACAGTGACAGAAGCAGCTTTTGGACTTGGACTTTTGGACTTACTGGCACTCAGACGTCAAAGCATCGCCTCCTCTTTGGGGTTCTTGACTACGACGGTGAGCGCCACTCTTAATAGAGCCCAAATGCAATCTCCCTCTAACCCCAATGAGATGGCAGGGCTCCTCAGCGCTTCCATAATGCACTATTCATGCTTTTTATTAATCTCTTTTTCCTCCAGCCATTTTTCAAATCACTCCTTTTGTTTACTCATGAATATTTTTCTGCCTTGTTGAGGGAGGGAGAGAGAGAGAGAGAGAGAGAGGGAGACAGAACAACAGAGAGGGGAAGAGAGGCAAAAAGAGAAAGGCCATCAGTAGGGTGTAGGAATGACCCGGTGATGTTACATCTGTGGGTAATTTGTGGCAGGGAAGCCTTGTATTTCATCATGAGATAATCTAACCTTCGAGGTGTTTTACAGACTGCCTCCGAGCCCAAAATAGGTCACTTAAGCAGGCTTAGCAGGCGAAACCAGCCTGATATGAGGGCCCTGCACCCCAGGGACACCTAGCCACGGTAATTGGCGGTTATGGCCCGGGGTTTTTATAGGCGATGAACAAAGTTGGCCATCTAATGTCGCATTTAGGACAACAACAGGCCTGCGCTGGAGATGTGTTCATGGGCTCATTAACAAGTTCCTAGACAGAGAAACAAGGAAGACAGCTACATAGAAAAACCCCTAATTTCTCATTTCATGTTAGTTCAGTGCCGTCCATTTCATCTTTTTTAGCAGATTTCCAGCACCCTACTCTGTATGTTTGATACAAAGGGGTACTGATCATAATAGACCGTCCATAAAAAGTACCCAGCATTAGGCTAATCTGTCGCCCATTTCCATTTTTTTCAGATCCAACGTGAGAGGGAAAGAGTGAGGTTGTGTGTGCAGCAGAGAGGGGAGGGTT
>NW_019525183.1:1624758-1637694 GCF_002814215.2 Seriola lalandi dorsalis | reverse complement strand
GGGGGGGGGGGGGGGGGGGGGGGGGGGCATAATGAAAAGGGCCTAAATGACAGTGGGTTGACAGTGGGATTGGCTGGTAAATGACTGCGGAGTGGCTCGCCTGCGGATAGGGGATGGAGGAGGCTCCCAGTAGGCCTGATTAATTCCACTCTCGGCGGCTGCCAGGGGAGAGCCGGGGTTAGCGGCTGCTCGAAGAGGAGCCTATTACCAGTCCACCGCTGAAACTGATATAATCAGCTACACAGCGACCCGGCCTTCTCCGAGACAAACTTTTCCAGGGCTCGCTCCCCATTCGTTCCACACGGGGACTTAAATACTACAGTGGAGAGGGAAGGGGGTGAGGGGGGAGGGGGGAGGTTGAGGTGAAGGAGGGCGCCGGGTTTGGAAGAGGGGTACAAAGGATTTTCCTTTTGAGAGATGGTTAGGGGAGCTTTGTAAGAAATCCTCTCTGCTGTTCTGACTCCACTCTCCCTCTCTCTCTCTCTCTCTCTCTCTGTACCTCTGTATCTCTTCATCCCTATCTCTCTCCCTTCTCCTTCCCTCTCTGGCTGATTTCCTGCAGCTTTGATAGTGACAGACCCTCCCGTGTGGCAGCAGCTTTAAGTCTGGTCAGATATGAATATGTCACAGCTCTTAATCCCAGACGCTTCTCTCGCAGCTTCACAAACCGCAGCAAGTATGGCGGCGCGTTTTATCTGATGTTGGCTCTACAATACGAAGCCCCCCACCCCACCCCACCCCCATATCGTTCCCCTGAATCCTGCTCCTTCTGTTTTTGTGGGACTGACCCAGAATATAAATTGAGGATAAGATAGCATAATATTATCCAAGCGACATATGTTCATCTGTGTTACAGGTACATCTCATCCTGTAGTGGGAGATACCTCTTTCCAAATTACACACCCAGGGAGGATTACAGGATTACCAAATGAATGTGATGAAACTGAATTTTTAAGGGTCAGCTAAAACATGTTTGTAGCCAGTGCTCAGGCAGTTTGGGTTTTATGTGCAGAGGTTTTCAGGTATCTGCCGTCATATCAATACAATGGAAGGGAATGAGATTTTGCTCATTTTCACTGGCACTACTTTGTACCGAAATATATTGTCCCCATGAAAACTCTTATGCATTGAATCATGAATATATACAGTAGCAGAAACAACAATAATGAACATAGAGTACAGCTGATGAACAGTTCACCAGTATAACATTTATTACCTCTTTGTTTTGGTACTCAGATGCTCTTGTGCCAAGTGTCAGCGAGTGTTGTTGAGGCCAATTCATACTGGCCTTTCTACAAATGAGTTCACCCAGTGCCAAGTCCACACGCAACGAGCACACAAAAAAGCTGCACACGACCATAATGCATGAAAGCGCATCCGGCCCCCAAGTCTAGATCACCCGTGCACATTGTGTTCTATTGGCGTAAGACAACATAAAAAGTGACAAATGTTCACCAGTGTAGTACTGGTGAGACGTCGGATTTTTTTCTTTGATTTATTCTTATCCACGTCCCCTACACAACTTTTGTTGCCCTCAAGAGGAGATCAGGTATCTTTTCTCCTCTACCGTCCTGTAAATGAAACACCTGAAGTGTAACAGGAACAGTTTTTATCTGGAAAGAGGCGTCACTGTTGAATTTTTCACACGTAACTATTCAATGCTTTAAGCACCGCACAGAAAACTCCACTTGTCGCCATTGTATTTGCAAAAAAAAAAAAGGCAGATATCTTAAACCTGGACAAAGAAATGTGCCGGTTAGATACTGCTACGGCTAATATCCGTGAACCAACCTTTTAACCATGTGTCTCTTGGCCCGTGGATGAGCTCCTGCAGTCAAGGATGCAGCCACTCTCACATGTCCACACATGTACGCACACCCACAGCACATTTTCATTTGTGTCCATTACACAGTCCTATTCATGTCCCAGATAGAGCAGGCCCTCTCCCTGCCTCAGTCTGAAAAATGTCAGCCCTCCCCTCCATATATCCCACCCATCCCTGCCTCCCTCCATGCTGATAAAGGTCTTGAATAATACATATTAAGCACTGTACTGAAGGCCGTAACCGAACTGTTAAAATATTGATCTTGGCCAATCATAATAAAGAGAAATTACTGAAAGCGATCCATCACCATAAGCCAAGTGTCTGCTCCTACTCCAGGCTTAACTTGCTCAATTTCCCCCCTCTGTGTAGCGCCACATTATGGCTCAATAATAATAAAGATGATATCAGCGCTGCAATTGCCGCTGTGTGCGCACTGAAAGGTAGTGTGTTGTCATGCAAATTAAGCGACAACAAATCCATAACACGACTAAATATATTTGGAGGATTACGTCCCGTTCATCTGTGGAAAGAAATAAATACTTTCAATATTTGCCAGTGCTCGCTCATCTCTGCTCTCCAGATTCCAAATGGTGCATGACATTTTGGTTGTGAGGCGTGTGTGTGTGTGTGTGTGTGTGTGTGTGTCTGTCTGCGAGCGTGTCGAGTGTGCACGCGTGTTAGATGTGCCCGTGGAGGAGAAGTGTTTGTTTGTGTGTGTTTGGAGAGTGTGCGAGTGTGTGTAATTCCACATACTGCATGAGGATTTTATATTGTTAATGGAGACACACAACTATGTGTGTGTCTTTGCTTGTATGAGAGTGTGTGAGGAGGGATTTTTTTTTTTGCTTGTGTACATGTGTGTGATTCCAAGTAGAGCATGATATTTGAGTTGATGTGTATGCTCAGAGCACACACACACATCCGTGGGGTGTGATGCCAAGCACTGCATGAGGTTTTATATCCTGCACAGACGTGTGTGTGTGTGTGTATAAGGCAGCGCTTGTGTGCATGTGTGTGTGGATGGGGGATTTCTGTATGCGTGTGAGAGAATATTTTTCTAAGGTGAAAAGCAGCAAACTTGAGGCTGGAGTCACCTTAAAGCAGCTCTGATCCGATCAGCCGGTCCACCTCCAACCTGGAACCCTCACTGACATTTCACATGGCCATTAATAGCACCTAAAGGTGATCATACAAGGCCGCCTGCCCAGCTAAGCCAGACGTTCCCACACTTAATGAGTTTTTAAATATTAAAAAGCAGCACACATCGTCGTCACTATTGTGAGCTCTTAATTTACCAAGCAATTAGGCGCAGGCCCTCATTTATCAGCGTGTGTTCATTTGCTGAAAACCTAGTCACTTTTTATTAATCGATGCCATAGAAACGGCGAGGTGAAATTAATGTGCGCCCAGCGGAGGTCACGCCAGCCGTGCTAGCTATCTGCGGCTCAGTGAAAAAGGGAGATAAATAGGAAGTGTGCTTCGCCAGTTACACCGGAGATATGTCGGGGCGTCTGCGCAGTACGCCGGGGAACCGGCCTCGCCGGCTGCAGAGACGGGGAACAATGCTGCTTGGCTTTTCTGTGACCGTATGGGTTTGTTTTTTTGTTTTTTTCTTCCCATGCTGGAGGAAAATTACCCAAATGCCTTTAAAGGGAAAAACAATTACAGTTTTAACCTTGCTGCTTTGCCGCCCCACTACTTCATTTTTCCCTCTATCACACTGCAAGGCTCCTACTTTCTATTCATGTAGAAAAGTGGGAATGAATCAAAGTATGTTGTTTTAAAGGAATCCCAATGTGCTCTTCCACTGTATTTTTATGGAGAGCCTGGACTCGTATTGACACCGTGGTCCATCACCATTCATTTTTCATACCTTTAATTTATACAATATTACCACACTTCTCCATCGGCTAATAGTCGTCATAAATGAAAAATGTTACCCAGCCTCTTAATTCTCTCCATTACGATGATTTGCAGGGCGATATGTAGTGTCTGACTTGAAAACAATCAAAGCCTGGCCGCTGGTAATGAATGACAAGACACCTGCTCGGTTCATGTTCACAGCAGCATCCCAGTGTTAGCTGTACCCTGGGATAGCTGTCCACTGTGATGTACACAGGTGCTGTTTGCCGCGCCACCCCCACTGTTGTTCTGTCTCTCAGGGCGGCAAATGTTGGGATTCCTTAATCTCACCGCCGCTGCAGGACAGAGCAAACACACTGCAGGCTTGCTAGATACTGTAATTCCACCGCTTGAGTTTGTGTTGATGCCAGACAGCATCAGTCGCAGTGGATGGCAGCAGTGAGTATGCTCTTAGTTGTTTGTTTGGAAAGGAGGAGTGAGTGTGTGAAAAGTAGTTAGCAAGTGACCGGCGGATGTTTGTCGCTTTTGCTCGTTAAGTGGCTGATTGATAATCATTAATCAATGAAAGTCTGAGCAAAGTCCTTATGACTGAAAAGCTCCGATGATGTGCATCCAGCACCATGTTGTTTTGTGTTAGTGTGTGTGGTAGTTTTGGGAAATCGATCAATCGTCACAATGTGTCAGGGCAAGAACATTATGAAACTAGAAAACACAACAGTCACACACATCTGAATAAATTAATAATCGTGTGACGATGCTTCCTAAGTGGATATATGTGGATTCACTCCCCCACATTCCCACCATCTCCACCATCACGACACAACCCCCCCCACCCCCACCCCTCCTTCTCCATCCTCGTGTGCCCCTGATCCACGACCCCCAGGGGTGTTTGCAGCAGACTGTGATGGGGCTGTGCCAGGTTGTTGCTGCTCCAGCCTCGGCCCCAGCCCGTCCCAGGCCCGGGCCCAGCACTGCGCTAATATGCTCCCATTCCTCATCTAGACAGTCCGTAAAGCACTGGGGCAAAATATTCTGTCTCCCTGAGCAGCTCCTAATAAATTGTCCTTTCATCGACGCGCAAGACAAATTTTGCCTTCTCTCCCTCCTTCCCTCCCTCCATCTTCTCTCACCCCCTCACCCTCCTTATCTCGCTACACTCTTTCTCACTTTCGGCCATGTTCACATACTCTGGAGCTCCCTCTCTCCCAGTTCCTCTGCTCCCTGTGGTTTAGTGAAACTGGCACACTCACTCTGCCTCTCAATAAACTACAGGGATGCCAGGGGCGCAGCTCAGTTGGCCAGAGCCCTCTGCAAAAGGGGTGATGGAAAGGAAGAGAGACGGAGGGGCAGCGAGTCAGGATTAACAAGGTAGAGGAAAAAGATAAAAAGAACTAAAGAGAGAGGGATAATATTGTGCACAATCCTCTACTCTCCTCTCCTCCCCATCTCTCCTCCCCACGCTGCCACAACACGGTACCGCTTCCGCTTTGTAATTGCGCAATTAGTGCCACAGCCTGGTTTTCATATATCACAAATGGCTAGCCGCTGCTATTAAAGCAGCCCCAGCGCCGGGCTAGCGGGCATGGCTAGCTGAGGTGCATTAAGGGCAGCGTTTTGTAAAATGTGAGCCAATTTATCATGATCTGTTTTTCGCTCCCACCCACTGCTAAAACGCCCCTACTCCCTTGTCTTTGAGCCTGACCTTGCGCTGGGCTTGCGTGTATATGTGTGTGTGTTTGTGTGTCAGCGTGCGGAGGTTCAATTTGCTCATTGTTACTTGCTTGCATAATTTCAGGCGGCTGGCTCGGCACAGAGCCTCACACTGAGCCACACACACGCCCGCAGTTACGCACACAGACATAACCTTCGTGTGCACAAAAATGCAGACACGCACGCACACACCTCCGCAAAACACGCCGGCCACTGATTGCTTGTGCCGCCACTTTGCCTTCCTCTGTCTATCATTCCACTTCTCTCTTTTCGTTCTCTTTTCCTCTCCAAGCAAAATCCACTCATTTATATGCCGAGGCTAAACGGTATTCATTTGTAAGATGGCAAGCAGTATAACACTGGTAATTCCTCCTCACCAATTTCCAGCGCACTTTCTCCTTTAGCTGTCATAAGCAGTGCATTAAGTGAGTGAGGCAAATCCGCTCCCCATTCTACACCATCTCTCCCTTTTCCCCCCTGCCTGTCGTTCACCATCACCCACTCGTCACCCTCCCTTCTCCACGGTTGCATGTTTGCCGCTGTGAAGATTTACAACGCACGCCTATTCACTCAACCATCCCCTCTCTCTCGCCTTCCGTTTCCTCTCTCTCTTTCCCCCGTTCCTTTCATTTTGCCGGGCGGTGGAAGCTGAAGATGACACCCTGAGCTCATCAGAACCCTGCCGGCTTTTCACCTCGGAGTGCCGCCCTGAGCACCGAGCGCAGCACGCTGCGCTGCAGATACCTGCCCTGCTCCAGCACCCCCTGCTGAGTAGCCTGTAGCCCAGAGAGAGGCTCAGCCAGGGGGGGATGAGGCTCAGGGTGGGGCTGGAGAAGGCTGGATGAAGGGATTTGAAGGTGGGGTTACAGCTGGAGAAGGGAGCAGAACAATGAAAGAGATGAAGGGGAAGGAGCTGAGGAAGGGTTTGGAAAAGGAGGAAGGAGCTGGAAATAGGGTTAGTGCTGGAGGAGGTTGAGCTGGGAGCTGTGCTGGAGGTGCAGAAACGGAAATACTTGAGTTTGCAAGCATAGTCAAATTAAACACTTTTTTGCCTCAGAATGAAGCTTAAATATCACGGGGTCATTTTCCGTTCAGAAATACAGTTCTGGAAAACTACTACTACTCAACTCCCTTGTCCAGTAGAGTCATTCAAACTGTGGAGAGTGCTTCAAAATTATTGGGGCATCATCACTGCAGACATCCTGTGAAAGTAATGCAGCAGCTTGTAGTAATGTAGTGATATTATAAAAAGCCGTCTCATGAGAAAAACATGAGATGCATCAACACAACACTGTCTCTATTTGGCAACTTTGTGGAATCGCAACTTGAACAGAGGTGGACTTTGATCTGCGCCTCTGCTGGAATCGGCTGTAGCTCGCAGCGAAGCGAGAAACGCATTGGTGAATTCATATTGCACTGGCATCAACAGAAGTTGATTAGATCTGCAGAGCACTGTTCACAGAGGCAGGTGCCCATGCCTCTAGGCTGCAGGGTATGAGACCTGGACATGCAGTAAGGGCTAGAGGAGGGTGCTGACCTTGGGCCTTGAGGAAACAGTTGGTTTCGAAAGGGCTGGAGCTGTGGGCTGAAGCAGGACTCAGGCTCTCGCTTCCTTTCTTTTCTTTTCTTTTTCAGGTATCCTAAAGCTTGCTAAAGGGGCCAGGGTCTGATTCTCCTCTCTAATCTACTTTCCCTCTGTCACTCTTGCACTCTATATTTTCCTCTCCTGGGTTTTCTTCTTCCTCTTTTATCCTTGACCCTGTTCTCTGAGCCCCTTTGCCCCTTTAGTCCAGAGTGCATGAGAAATCCTAGAACCCCGTCCACCGCACCAGCTCCGGTTCCTGCTATACGCTGCTCTTAGTCACCACACCGTGACGACAGCCAATCACTGAGGCCTGCACAGCCCGGCCAGATGAATAAATAAATGCTGTATTTTCCCTGTGTTGACAGCCACTCCATCATGTCAACTAAACTCACCAAACCGTTTTAATGTCTCTGTTATTGTGCGTGATGGACCACGATTGTGGAGTTGCTGGCAGCATAATTATCAGGTAGTTAGTCTTATTTGCAGATTAGGTTGTAAAGGTTATAAAGTTGTCAGATGAACAAATTTCACCACGTTTATGTGAGTTTTTCCCCCGTCGATGAAAGAGACTGCCAGGATTACGAGCTCATTCCAGACTGATCAAATGCAAAACGGTAGAAAAACAGGCTTGAACATGTGCTGACCAACACTCAGCCACTGAGCTACCATTTCTCCCACCTTGGCGTTAATGTGTTTGTCGCTACTTGTCAAACACCCACTTGTTTTGAATTTTCCACAAGAGTCTTGGCACCGCTGCCTCGTAGCACCGGCAATACGGACAAGAGAGCAATCATTGTTTTGTTGTTTAGAGTGCTACACGAGTTGCTAACTTTTTTGGAGGACTTGGCAAGGGTTCCTTTTTTTTCGCCTCACCCCCCATTTTGATAAGTGGCCAACTAGCAGCTCGGAACGGGGTCGACGCAGGCCAGTGGACTCAACCATTTCACCCTCACACGGGGGTGCAAATTGAGCAAATACAACATGGAAGTGAGTTCAACTGTTGCATCCATACATCTGCTCACAGATTCAAATTGATCTGATGTGCAACAGCTTAATTTGCATGCAGGGAACATAAACACAAACAATCCTTTTTGTTAAAATTCCTCTGTGCTGTCCAACAACAGAAAATGCTCACTCTGTGTGGTCTCTCCATGTGCGCCAGCAGAGAGGATGAGATGGTGGCAGAGGAGTTGTATGAATGGCTCCACCAAATATGTTCTTATAAGACTAATAATAGTAATAACTGTTACTTTATAACAGCAATATTTTTCTTGATATTCAGCATCTTAAAATCCACTTCTTCTTATCCAAGTGGGAACGCCTCTGAGACATTATTTGGAGCATCATGGGGCAGTCCCATTCAATTAACCAGCATTTTAAGGTAATAATCCACTCATACCTATAGAGTGGCTTAAACTGTGGTCAGGGTGGAAACTCCATTGTGTCAGAACGACACTACACGACCAGAGGTCCAGCACAATCTACCTGACATTCCAGTTCATCCCAAAGGTGTTGGAAGTCAGTCTTCTGTGCTGGCCAGTCAAATTCTTCCACACCATTCCACCAAAGTTGTCGAAACTGTTTAAGATTATAAATCGGAAACAAACCGTGAAAAAATGGTTGACAAATGTGAAAGTACAGTATAAGACACTGATAAATAAAAGATGTTTATTTGATCGATCATCGCACATGCTTCTCCACAGTTCTGTTTAAACGTAACTCTACAGATGCCAGTGGGTAACATGTCTGTTGTGTTGCTCTCACCCTGGCCTGGTAGCTGACACCGCATCATTATTCCGCTCCTGTTCGTTTCCACCAGGAGAGCAGAGGTCAGCCCTCGGACCGGTCCTCTGCTGAACACAACCCACCTCCGTGCCGGTGTTGACTTTACCTGTATGTGAATGGACTGTTGTGTATTTGTGTCTCTCTGAGCCATGCGATCTGTTACGCGGGTTCCCACATTTGGATGCGGAATTAAGGTGTTTTTCAGTTACTCTCAAGGTCGTGTTTGATGATCTACAGAGTTTTTAATCAGGAAGAAATTACGTTAAACCCACTGCGATAAACACGGATAAGTAGATAAGTGAAGCATATTTCGACATATTTTTTCAAAAAATCAAGTTCCCTCCTAACCATCGTTTAAATTTTATAATCATTTAAGGATGTTGTAGATTTTTCTGCCCTCAAATTTTTAAGGAACTGTGCTCTCCCCTAATTACTTTAACTGCTCCGATAAATAGTAGCGCAGTATTTAATAGTGTCACAGGATAAGTCAATGGATGAGATGCTCCCGTGTTAAAAGCCTTGGACCGATAAAACTACTGTACTTAAATAACCTGTTGGATAAAACTCTGAAATATGTTGTTTTAGTTTGGGATAAAATGTGGCATTTTGGAAGAGTTAACCAAACAACTATACGCTTGTTGGCGTGTACAGTTACATAAACACACATACTGTGCACAAACTGATTTACAACCTCAAACATCTCATATACCGCCAAAGAAAAATGCAAGAACACACCTCAGAAAGTGGCACAGCAGATAATTGAATGTATTTCCAATTATGTCTCACAACAAACAACCCACTCCTTATGTTTTTTTTTTCTTTCCTCCTACAGTTCCTCCACAGTCGATGAGCGGCGATCGCAGCGCTGCTTTCCTATGGGAAGAGTTAAGCTTTGGCACTGGGGTGTAATAGCTGAGAGAGTTAATGTAGCTTAAACAGCCAAACTAATTGTCCCTGTCTCTGTCATATTTGTCTAGTTGAACACTCCTAAATACCACAGCGATTAATTACCTCGCAGCCAGGTATGTGGAGACGGTGTCTGCTCTCATTCTCAGCTCGTTGTGTGTGTGTGTGTGTGTGTGTGTGTATACTATACATCTCTGTGTGTATGTCAAGCCAAGGGTTGTCAGGGGAGCATTTCTTCCTGCTTACCGCACGTAGTCAATTGATGACTTGTTTTTACGGCAGCAGGAACGTTTGATGTCATCAAGTGATGAAGTTCCCCTTTCTCTTTATTAAAGCAGAGACACTATAGGAGGAGGAAAGGTAGCGCCTTGAGGGACTTCTGTGCCATATAAGGCGAGGGTCATGTGACCGATGGCGGTCGTGGCAGTTGGTGAATGTGCCACTGGAAATGTCCCGTACCGAGATCAACTTTCACACGCACACGTTTGTGTTGTGGACGTTGGCCTTTGAGGGGGCGGAGCGCTGGAGAGTCTTAAATAGATCTTATTGGCTGCGTTGCGACGTTCATTTTTGCAACAGTTTGCAATCAGCCGTCAATAAACCGTGTGAACTTATTGTCCCATCAGCCGAGCTAAGCTAAAAAAAAGTTTGATGGATGGGATGATTTTTTTTCATTTACACTGTCGTCATTTGCTGTGTCTTCACTTCGCGTCAGAATGAATGGAAATGAATTGTATCACATCTGCACAGCTGACTGTGTGAGATTTCCTGCGGCTCTCACTGCGAGTCAGTTTGTTTGTGAGCGGTTTGGTGTGTTTTGGTGTGTTTTTTTTTTTTTTGCGCGCACATGCCTACATGTTGGGGCTTGTTTGCCAAGATCAGAGGCAGGCGACCCGGCTGTGTGAAGTGTTCCCATCATGCATCGCTCCATGCCTGGGCAGCCCACACCCACTCATCATCCCCACATTAGTGTTCATCTCTCTCCCGCTATCTCTCTCATGCACACACAGTCTCTTTTCTTCTTTCTCATTCTGTCTGTGTTTCTCTCTCCCTACTCTGCGATCTCTCAGTTTATGTTTGACCTTCTTGCCGCTCTGCACCAGCTAATGATGGTACAGGGATAGCAGGTGTGCTGCATTAGCCGACTTCTGCCGTGGCGGAACAAATTAGAGGTCCACCGACACCGAAGGCCAACCTTTCACCGCCAGTGCTCCCGTTAGTGGCCGTGAAAACAAACACACCCACAGATGCCCACACACTTTCACACAACACGGGCAGATATGCAAACATACAGTACTGTAGCAGCTATATACACACATCCCATCCACACACACTCTCTAGGATGTCAGGTGTGTGTAGTTTGAGTAAAATGACACAACCCAGCCACATAATCTTCTCACCTGGAAAGATGGGAAAAGGAGGACAGGGGAGAACGTGGAGGCGAGATATATAATCATGCTTTGTTTGAACAGCTAGCCCAGGTTTGCAAATACTATACTCTGCTGATTTTGCATAACTAGACAACGGTGTTGCTTTGATATTTTTTTTTCTTCTTCTTTTTCCCTCCCGCAGGGTTGCTCTGCGTTTAGAATTTGAACAGAGAAAGAGATTGAAAGACGGAAGAGATACGCAGAGGGAGAGACAGAGATTACTGCCTCTCACATACACAAACGCATGCGTCCTTCCCTACATTATAAAACAGCGCCTTGTCTCCCACCACCTTCCAACTGGCCTCTCCTGTCTGACTTTGTAGAGTCAAATACGAGCAGGCCTCCCCTGGAAAAAATCAAAGGGGGATATCAGCTTGATTTGGACCCCTGCTGCTGTCGAGGATTTGTAGGTGTGCATAAGTGCAGATATATGCACATGTGCTATTCTGTGTTAATTTGGGTATAATCAGTGAACACAGAAATATTTTGAACAAAAAACAGCCTCAGCCTGTCATGTCTGATCCTAACTGTAGTGATATCAAACCTGCATCAGACAGTTGTCAAATACTTACAAATGAGATATATTTAAGATCATTAATCTAATAATTCTAGGTCAGCGTCTCAATGCCACAAATCCACATACACTTTGGGAAAAAATCAAGAAAAATTAGCTTATTTTATATTACCTGACGGCCACAAATAAAGGCTATTTGATCAATGTTATACAGTGCATCATCTGCTGCAGTGTGGATGCACAAAAACCATGCATGAGCCACTCCCTCACACACACAAACTGGTATTTAGACAAAAAGAAAATGTGCAATAACAACATGTGAACCTCACATTTTCACTGTGTGTTTACATTCGAGAGCAAGTTAAGAAGTTATTTGTTTAGGGTGTTTGGCTAATTTCACCGAGTGTGAATTACTCTTTTATGGTCTTTCTTTTATTTACATAAGAAACATCACCTTTTTTCCCCTTTGCTGATAGATTAAATTATTGATTACTATATGATTGTGGTTTTTAATTAATGATAAAATGGAGCTGGCGTTGTTGAAGGACCCGGCTGCTGTGACACAACTTGTTTTTTCCACTCACAGGTCTTAGCTGGGTTTGCACTCGTCGGTTGGGTCAGTGGCAGTCGTGTTGATTGATATTCATTGATATTGATATGCAAAGAGGTGATTATGGGTGTAATGAACTAGCTAACTGTGGGGGTGGAAAGTGTTAAAGATTTCTGTCTTTGTGTTTTCCCTATTGAGACGGCAATAATATTTGCAGCTTGAAAAAGGAAATACCTGAAGGTGCAACCGGACAAAAGAGGCTATCGCCCGTCACAAGTTTCAGCCGGACAAAGAATCAAACCCGTTGAAATTTAAGGATTACTTGTAATGGCAGAGGGAAGGCCTCCAGCCCAGAAATTGTACAATCAAGTGAGACGTTAACATCAATTGTAGCCTTCACACACAAGCTGCCCTGAGAGGCAGGTAAAAAAAGGGACAAGGAAAATTAAACACACACTTGATGGGAGGGAAATTGCCCCCTGCTTGCGGTGTCGCAACCGTTTCACCTCGGCAAATGAGCACCTTTAGCTGAAGGAAAAAGAGAGAGACCTTAAAAAAAAACTGGAAATCTTTTCCCTTATTTCGTTCTCTGTCAACCTTTGCCAAAGTGCTATTCTGTTGTCTGTCATTGGGCCTGCTCTATTACTGTCATTACGGCAATCTGCTCCGGTGGTTAATGTGTTTGTCTATGTACACAAGTCAGTGGCAGCCTGTGGCTGAATGACACCCAATCTACATGTAGCAGGATTGCCTTTGGTTTGGGTGGGG
>NW_019525183.1:1605398-1624738 GCF_002814215.2 Seriola lalandi dorsalis | reverse complement strand
GGGGGGGGGGAATGGGAGCCTGCCTTCTTCCTCTTAATCAGACATCTTTGATTGATCCGCCTCTCTGCTGCTACACAGACACACACACACACACACACACACTTTTGCTGACTGACACGCGACCAAACACCTCTCTGACCTCACCCTCCTCCCATAATCGCTGTAAAGATGTGTTCGGTCGTCACACCGAGTGCTGAGGACGACTGAAAGCTTGACAGGCCGGCTCTTGGCCTTAATGGGCAAACACGCAACGTGGGCTGACACCTTCGCCTCTATTTTGAGCGCTGCTCTGAACCACATGAACTTGGGGGCTCGGAGATGAAAGGCAAACAGCAAAGACAGGCTTGGGGAGTCTTTCACTGCATCTCCTTCTACTTCTTGTTGCTTCAATCTAAGGTTCAAGTGGGACATCGGAGAACAGAGGGGGCACGCCTCAGGAGAGTGTTTGCAATGAAAGGAGTGCCCAAGGCTTCCTCCTCTTCCTCAGCACGTTGATCCCAAGCAGACGTAACACAGTGCCCACACTGTGAGAGGAATAGTGTGTGTTTTCTCAGGGAATCCAGTCCCCTAGGACTCCAGGGTTTTCCAGGCAGACAAGTGGGCTATCCACTGATTTGTGTGTGCGAGTTTGTGTGTGTGTGTGTGTGTGTTCACGCATTGGGGGTATTTTTCATCCACGCAGGCCTCAGGAAGCATGTGGTCTGGCCGGGGATCAGCAGTGCGCCTTAGGAGACACCTCTATGGGAGCAGTGTTTGGCCACTGGAACAAGTCTCACACACACTTCGTTTCAGTTACCACTTCACATTCAAACGCACACGTAAATACACTAATGGACATAAGCACACACACAAATTTACCTCCTGACCACCATCCAAACACACGTACACACATACTGCCCGACCACAAACCATGGATCACATTACAGCGCCACAAATCTAGTCCGAATCCCTCCAGAGGACAGAAAAAATCTGATCTGGGCAGAGGTTAGCATGTGGGCCTCTATGGTGGAAGGTGTTAATGTCACCAGCCGGAAGAAGAGATTCCCCCTGTAACATAACTAAACAAACACCTAATTGCTGCTAAAATAAACATTTGTCAAGTCTCTTTCCCAGCAGCGAGAGGATATACGATGCTGTTAATGCTGAAGATGCTGAAAATGATTCAGTGGTACCTATTAAAGCTGAGCTGCAGCCACTTCAAACATTGTAATAATTGATAATGATTTTGGACGACATCCAATCGATTGCTTCACTCCAGAGTAAAGAATGTGTTGCTTTTCCTGTTGCTTTTCAGAGCACACGGCTGCATTTCAGTCCAACAGGGGCCAACAGATGCTCCAAATAAATTATTTCCACCCTTACTTTGGCAAGGATCATATGATGGCATGATTGCCAAATAAAACACAAAGACTCCAAGAAAATGTTGATGAAATATAGGTGCTCGGAGAGATTAAAAAAAAAATAAAAAATCCCCTCGATCTCATGGCAATACCAGGAATTAGACAGAAGATGCAGGGAGCAAAAACGTTTTATGAGAGGCTTCAGCGTCTCTGACATTTAAACTTTTTACTAGAGATTTCTGAAATGCGTTATCAGGTGTAAAGGCCTCTAAAACATCTCGTTAACCGTCACATGACGCTCTTTGTAGGATCGGTAGGATGACCTGCTGCAAGCTAGTAAATGTCACACAAGGAACTCTGGGAACCATTTGTGTTTTGATTTCAAAGATCCACCAAATAATACAAGCTAATTAGTACTAAAACAAGTAGTCAGTCAATCGCCAATTAAACATTCATTCTCAAATGTTACTGCTTTTTCTCATTGTGAATTTAGATCTTCAGGTTTCGGACTGTTTACTCTTTCCTGACACTAATCCAGTGATTGATGAGTTGAAAAAAAAAAAATCAGTATTATACAAATGTTAATAATTACTTCCATGTAAATGTCTAAGACAGGCGGTTACTTAGTACAAAGTGACAGTGAAGGACAGGAGAATATAGATCTTTGGTTTCCACATTTGTTGCCCTTTGATATCCTGAAATGATGCAATGTCCACTTGCAGTACCTTGTGATATCTGAGAAATTCCCAAACACTTTTAACTAATGAGTAAATGTTGATACAAGTAGGTGAAAAATGTAGTTTTGTGCAGCAGAACTTGTACCTTCAACCCATATGTTGTGACCCTTCAACCCCCATGTATCCACCGCTGTGGACGATAGCTGTCACTTCCTATATGCATTTAAATTTATGCAATGTTGCATACAGCAAGACTAAAGTAATTATGGTGAAAATACCACAATATCACAGTTCAACTGGCAGCTACTTATTAATAATACAAGCTACAGTTCAGTTTTAAATGAAATTGCAGTTTGATTTCTTTCCTCCTGCTTCCACTACCTCAACAGGCCGACGCTATTTCACACAGAGCCCTAATATTGATATCACACAATAGATTTTAATGAAAACATATGGAATGCAGCTGCAGAGGCAAATTCATCCACCGCAAATGTTTATGAGGCTCTCTCTGCGAAATGAACCAAAGCCTGGCAAAGCACTTTGAAATTAAACGCTATGATTTGTTTGTGGTGCAATGCATTACACCTGATTGTGCGTTTGCTCATGTGTGTTGAGGACGTGGCTAATGAGGCATTACTGGCGAGGGGGAAACCCAATCGATGGCGTGCTGTCGCCGGACAATGCTGATCAATTGTACTGTATTGACTGTGTTTCCCCCTCATTAGCTTCTATGAGGCGAGAGTGCGCGTGTAGTGGGGGAGGGTGACATGTGTTTTGGGTAAACACACTCAGGTGGCAGTGCAGGCCTGTGCCATGTCTCTGCTGTGCTATGTAGGCTGGTAGCAGGCATGGGGGCACTGATTACTCTTATTAACACGGAGGGTGTCAGGCACCGGTCCAAATGGCACCGCAGCGACTGTTAGCTCACACACACACACACACACACACACACACACACTCGCACAAGCCCGTTCGAGTCAAGAGCCTGAGCCAAGAGTCCCAGCTGAACCCTGCCGTTAGGCCCTATGTGTTGCCATGAGCTCAGGAGGAGATCTTTGTAGTGAGCTGTCAGAGTTTTAACGACTAATATGTTGCCTCCTCGCTCTCTGAAGCTGTTGTCTCCGATGCCATTCCAAAAAAAGCAGAAAAAAACACCTGCTTCTTGCCAAGTCCTGTAAGGAATATTTCAGTTGGAGGAGCTAGAAAGACAGTTTTCTGGTTTTTTAATATTTTTGGGTTAGGGCTATCTTTCATTCCTCCTCATTTTTTCCAGTCTCCCTCCATCCCCACCCGCAGCTGACCGTTCAGAAACCAGCCCATGAAGCCATTTAGAGGCTTTTTGGTCCATGGCCAAGTTTCGCCAAATGCTTTCAGCTCTGTGAATTCACAATGTACCACTCAGCCCTGGCAGATACCGAGCCAGGGTTCATGCATTCATACTGTTCATTGTGTTGATTTCTTTATTATTATTTTTTTTTTCATCTGAAGGGCTGGAAAGTGCATCGCTTCACCCCTCCTGATCTTTAGTGAACTTTTCCAGTAGATTTTTAAACAGCTATTGCCCCACAACAGGGTTTCCTAGCATGGCAGCATGGCCCCTTCTTTCCATTTCCATGATGTTCACAACAGCGTGGCTGGTATTGTTTTCCCCTCGTGAGTCCGTACGTGTCTCATCATTGTGTCCCGGAGACACTTACTGTAGCGGGAACTACCACCGAGGTGGTTTTGAGTCCTTTGGGCAGGTGTACATACGTCTGTGGACAGATTTATGTCATATCCGTGCACAATGCAGTCATGAATCTTTACAGGCGTGTAGCTGAGATAATGTAGTAATGACGACTCAACGAGTACTCATGGGTCGGAACCTCGGTCTTTATTAGTTAAAATAAAATGTCTGCTGTCACTTTCTTAAAGTGCCAGCTGATGACAGTTGGCACGTTGACATCGTTCAACACAGCTACAGCATTTTACGGAACATGCTCACACGTTCATGACTTCTAAGATATCTTTACACCTGACATTTAAAGATGTATGATTTGAATTTTTCTCAGGAGGATTAAAAGTCTGCTGTGCATTGATAATAATAACTTTCTATTGATTCAATTTGTGTTTAATTATTTTGAACAAAGACTTTGGCCAATGTGACATGTCAATGTTTGTTTGCCTCTTTAATCAGTAAGTATTATGTGGCGCCTAAACTTCCAAAAGAAGTTTCTCAGTCATAATTACGGGCTGGAAGGTCGATGTGAACTGCATTTATAAGTCAGAGAGAAGTAAATGCAATAACTCCCACTGTGCATTGTTCTTCCCAGAGCTGCAGCTTTAAGGGAGATTTCTACTGTAGAAGAAGGTTAGAGGTCAGTTTCTACCTAAAAGGAAACAGAAAATAAACCAGAATAAGAGCAGCTTCAAGACAGTTTTCACTTAAACTGCTTTTTTCTTATAAGTAATGGATCAGTGCAACACTTGAGTTGTACGTTTGAACACTTGAATCACTTTACAAGGGGATTTTAATCTAAGTTTCATATTAGTGTTTGCAGTTTGACTGCAGGGCAAAATGAGTTTAATGAATCTTTCCTGAACTCATTCACCACCACTGGACAGCCTGAAAGAATTGAGTCAGTGAAAACAATGAACCTTCCCTCCATCTCTCACTATTCCCTCCATCTCTCACTATCAGAACCCCCCCCCCCCCCCCCGCTGTGTCGTCCCGTTAACAAATAACCCGCAGAAGTTCTGGGACATTGATTGTTTTTTGAAAGGCATTCTGGGAAATGTAGGAAAATCACAAGCTGAAGGAGGTTGAGAAATAAGGCAGAATTACACTTCATCACAAAATAACCAATGCTCAGAGGGGAACAGCAGAAAATGATGTCTGTACTCAACTCCAAGAGAGAAACGGTGGAGACTAGCTGCACTGGGAAGTTCCCAGCAGGAAGTGTGTTTAACTGAGCGCGAAGTAGGGCGTTGCTAAAAATCAAACATGCATTGCTCAGCAAACCATCCTCAGATACATAAACGTTGCATCTCATACATTTTTGAAGAAAAAAAAAATGTATGAGATGTGATCTTCCTCTCTGCCCCCTCCATGTTGGTTCCACAGTGCCTGTATCAGGAGAGCCCAGCTCCCCGACTGTAAGATGATTGGCTTCCACAGAACTTATTAAACATAATTGCAAACTAATTAGTACAGCGATGGCTTGGCACCTCCGTCTAGTGCCAGACACTCGATGTGGGTTTACAACATGCATTTAAATTTTACACTAATTACCAATCCCTGATTAATTCATGACTGGGGTGTGCTTTATAATAGTTATTAATAGGGCTGTATAGATTAGATTAGGAATTAATTTCCAAATAAAAACCTGGCATTACATGCATGGGGAAAGCCACGTGTTGCAGAGCGACCTGTGCACGCTGATGTATGTGTTGTGTCACAATGCATTGGCAAAGCACTTTGATTTGACAATCTGGTTTGCTTTTGTGGAGCAGCAATTTGTATGAAATCACTTGATCTAATGAGGATTTGCTTCAAACTGCTTGTCTAATGAGGGCTCGCGTTGAATCCGCTGTTGAAACAACCGACTGTGCTCACAAGACATTGCTAATAACGCAGTCAGAGGTTTAAAATCCAATCCTCACAGCCCTACCTGCGATGGACCTCCTAATTATAACAAGGGCATTTTCAAAACAGACTGTATGTGGCGCGTCGCTCTGTCGTCACCGTCCTCCGCCCTGGCTCTCTGTCATTAGCGTCAAAACCAAAAAGCCCTGCTGGATAGTGACCTGCGAGGTTCTCCCATCTCGCTCTTGAGGGATTAATCCTGGCCCACACTTCTCGTCCTTCTCTCCAACAGCTAATGGTCACAGCATGGACCTCACAATGCTTCCCTAATTTCCACTAATTGAATGGTCATTAGCAGCCATGGGTTTTGGCACTAGAGCATGCGTGGGTGGGTGCGTGTATGTGCATGTGTGTGTGTGTGTGTGTGTGCGCGCGAGTATGTGGACATGCATGTCTGAACCTTCATCTAACTACACGTTTGCCTCCGCATGCACGTGTATCAGAGCGTATTTGTTCTGCATCAAATGGCCTGGCACTGTTTGGAGGGCGTGCAGGGCACCGGTGGCACAGGGAGATCATTAATTCACCCTGCCTCTCTGCACGGCTTATTTTGATGTTTTTGTAATGAGCGCCTGCTAGGGAGGGTAAACAGCGAGACTCGTCGCGGCCCCTTTGATGTCAAATGATGTGAGAGGCGATGAGGGTGGAAGAGACGTGGAGGAGCAGGTCTGAGGAAGGAGTGGATGCTGAGAGGCCCGCAAGGAGCGGCGAAGATGAGGAGAAATCGCTCCTAGGTCGAGTGGCTGCTGGTGGTTTCCTGTCACACACACACAGGAAGGTGTGAAGAAACTAAGTCGGGTGTATGTGTGCCTGTCATGGCTTAGGAGTAGAAGTGTGTGTGTGTGTGTGTAAGATCTGGCTCCATTCCCGCTCAAGCTAAGAGAGCCCCAAGATGTCTAAAATCTCTTGGATGTGAAACCAACATTTGGATTAAGTGTTTTTCAGTGATAAAGTTGAGTAATGATGATTTGATTCGGGAGTGGAGAATGAATCAGACTCCAAATGTCAGTCATACACCAGAGATGGACTCGAGTCAAACTTCATTCACAAATATGAAGAGATTTGACCTGGACTTGGCGGCTTTGAGACGTTTCTTCACTTGACTTGAGGCTGAAAAAGCGAATGAATTCTAGATTCAAGTATAAAATCACAGTACAATCATGAATAAGAGAGTCAGGCTTTGCAGGGATGCACCCTAAATTTTGAACCAAAAGAACTTAATCTCAGCTATGTTAAAAAATAATTACAAATCACCTTTGAAATGAAAACGATTCAAATTCAGTGTTATTTTAATGGACAGCATTCAGACGAACTTGCATGTGAACAAATCCATCTACATGAAAACTGAGCAAACTCCACCCACTGATGAAGACGATGTGACATGGTTGAAAGCCCCTGAAAAAGCTAGTAATTTGGGATTCTGACTTGAGGCCTGTCTTGTTTTAATTTTAAAATGATGAAACCGTCTTAAAAAGCAAATTCATTGTAAAAATGAGCGCATCGAGAGGGGTGGTCTAAAGGTGTCAAACCGTAACTTTCTCCCTCATCAAATTAATTTGTTTGTAATTCCTCACACATACTCGAACAATAAATTTAAAGTTCTAGGTAAAATTGCAACATGCACTTCCAAACTCTTCAAGTAAACAGCTTCAGGGTTGGTAAGAATGATTACTCAGAGTGGGAGATTGACAATTTTCTAATGTTAAATTTGTTTCATCCCTTTCTGCCCCAGACTTGCATCACCGTCGCAGCCGAATTTAATTTTAGCTTTAGAAAATATCAGCGGGTAAAGTGGCGCTCTTGATGCTGGGGTGATGCACTGTACAACTTTGGTGTGACTCGGATCTTCTTTCAATCACTGATCTTCCCAGTGACGCTTCTTTTTCAAACCCATTTTGCTTTTGATTCCTCTCTTTGTCAGTCTTTCTAGTGTTTCCACTTAGTTTCCACTTTTCTTAACCATCTCCCTCTCCCCTTTCCCCGTCGTCCTCACTGTGCTGCCGCGAACCACAATTAGACCCCTCCTCTGCTGTTTACCTGTGTGGCATGCTGAGGCCCCAGCCGAGGGTGACATCTTGACAGTTTCCTGTCATACCGCAAACAAAAGGGCCTTTTTGAATGATGATCTGTTATTATGTAAATGACTTCTGACTGAGTCTCGTAGTCCGGTTGGGCGGCGGCGGCGGTGGCGGCGGCGGCGGCTGCCGTGATAGTGATCATTTTCATGATTGCGGGGACCTCAGAGAGGGGCAGAGAGGGGAGAAGTGACCAGGGGTTATGTTGGATGAGTAGATCTGTTTATTTCACAGTGAATGACCCCCATATGAAAAACATAGCTGTGTGTCTTTCTCTTGTCGTCACGGATTGACTTTGGTGAGTGTGTCTCAGACACACTTCTGCTCAAGGTTAAGAAGTTCCTCGTTATGTTTCATGGGAATCACATGCAAAAACAGACATCATAGACCCTCTACTGGTGGATTTATCCCGCATTGTTGAGGCGTTAAACCACTTTGCATTAGCAACATTGCATTTTAAGGGGCGCTCTGCCATTTTTTCACATGACTTTCAGTTTACTCAGCTTATGAAAACAGTTGGATAATGTCTTTGTTTTGGACACACTTTGATTCAAGTTGTCACACGTTCAGGGTTGCGTATATATTTCTCTCAGTATTTTAACAACGCTTAAACATGACGACTGCAAGATGGAGAACTTCCTTTTTCTCAGAGATTACAGTAACAGTCGAAACTCGGTGATTCAAAGTCTCCCCGTTTTTAGTTTTGTAGAGGTAAAAATCTGAAGAAAAAAAGCACAATTTTTACCTTCGCTATCTTCTTAATCATCTCGCTACCAGTCAGATTTAACCATCAACCCGTTGGTGGGGTCCCAAATTCCCAGATTGACAACCACAGTTTTAACTTTTGTTTTTTAATTGGAGTAAATTTGCAGTTCAGCAGGCAGTCAGTAAAAAGTGGAACTTCTCTAAGTAGCACAGTGCCTGTCTGTTTCATGAGTCTAGAGTGAGATACTTCAGTAAGACATGATGATATTGTAGCTGCATTCCTGTGGGCTAAAAGCAGTTTTTAATTGATTTTCTGTAAATAAAACCAAGGAGGCCTACAGCAAAGGCCTAGTGCGTGAGGACGTGTGTGCATCAAAGTGCAATCCAGCCGTCTCTGTGTCTTTATCGGTGCGCGTGTATGTGCATGAGCGCGTTTAGAGCGAGCTGTGTTCTGTGTGTGTAGGCCCGTGTTGGTTGCAGTGACTCACTCTCCCTGCCCGCTGCTGACCTCCGCGCTGCCCACACACACAAACAGAGGGGAGAAGCCCGGCGCTAGCTGTGTGCTTTCTCATCAGGCGACCTCTGACCCCCTGCCAGCAGCCTCTCCGACGTGGAGCTGAGCCGTATTAACCCGGACCTCTGCTGTTTCCAAGCACAATCACCCGTCCGCATAACAACCGTGGCCGCCGAATCCGTCGCAGCGCTGCTCCCCGCCATCGCGCGGGGTGGATGGGCAATAATACATGCATGCTCACACCGCAAATAGGCACCTCGCCGCTGTATGGTACACCTTCGCAGGGAGATCAGAGAAGAAGAGAGAGAGGGGGTGGTGTTGAATATGATGGGGGGGGGGGCAGTGAATGGAAAAGGGAGGGAGGAGAGGTGTTGTTGTAGACGAGGTGTGTTCATATTCTTCACTTCATTGGGTCTCATTATTCCCTTGCATGGGTGTTGTGAGCATGTCCATGTATGATTCATCCAGGAGCACCTCGGTATGGCTCGGGGAAACTACCTAGCATGCTACACACACACACACACACACACACAGTGTCCAAAACGTTAATATTATATGCTCCCTCCAAGAAATAGACTGACCAAATGAGCCCAGGTGATGATTTTATTTTGAATTTGTCTGTTAAATCCACTTCACTGTATGTAGCAGTGACCAAAGCCGTGCACTCGGTTTCTTCTTAACAAGATACGTTTGTGTTATAATGGCATGTTTTTCTCAATATTGTGACATTCCAACTTATTTAGTTCTAACAAGAGACTTTTCTCCTGATAAACACACTGTAACTCATCTTGTTATAATGAGCTAAGTCGGTTCGTTGTGTAAAAAAAAAAAAGAAGTTGCTTCTTCTCACAGGAAAAAAAAAGATCCAGTCAAAGCCGCCACCTGCAGTCACCTGCTGATCGACGTTACACTCATAAGCTGTGAATTGAGTTATGAATACCGTATGCAAAAACACCACTGTGAGGTTTTAGTATTATTACAAATAAGTGGCAAATATGAAGCTTAACCTTAATTTCAACAGTGAGCTAAATGAACTGGAAGTAACTGTGACTCCTTAGAAATCTTAGCTCTTTCACTTCGTGTTTTATTGGTTGTAGTTTTAATCTCTATGGATATCAGTGGATGGTTTGATAAAAGGAGAAGTGTTGGCTCTCATTATTACATCATATGTAGGGAGATTAGATTATTGTGCTTGCATCACACCTGGTTTTGTCCATGAACACGTCTTTGGACACAGAACATGACAGAATGATAATAATGATCTTTATTGTCCACAGAAATTTGCCTTTGGCCTCACAGGCTGGTTAAAACACATCACTGTAACTCACAAACAATAAATACAACAATAGATTAGCACAATATGTGCAGTGCAGACAACAATAACAGACACGATTCCGGTACGAATGATCCATGCGAGGTTAACAAAGTTATTGCATTCGGTATGAAGAACGTTTACAGGAAGTAAACGCTCTCGCGTGCCACAGCCTCTTCCCGAGGGCTGTTTTGTGAATTCTTTAAAAAGGATTCGCCACAGTCTGTCGAGCTCTCTGTTTCACCTGCGTTCTGAACAACAAAAACAGCTCTTTCAGTAGATTATCATGCATCACAAAATTATAGGGGGACACATTGCACTGTACTCTGCTTGTGGTCATAAGTTGTGCTCTGAGCCTTGTGTTTCGCTGGTCCAATGGTCACACTTGTTGCTGGGATTCAATAAAAATATTATGACATATGAAGGTTTACCTGAAATTATCACTACAAATGATTACCCTCATGATGACAGCACAAAGTGAGGGATGACAATCAAAACAAGCATCTTTAGGGTCACGCCTCCTCACCGATCTACACCCCCCCACTCACACACACAAACACACACACACACACACACACACACACACACACACACACACACACACAATCACAACACTCTCAAGAAACTGCAGCTACACACCCATCATCTTAAATACTCTGCTTAAAAACATACATGGACCTGGACACATACAGTAACAACTGACACACACACACACATACACACACACACACACATATCCTCTCACTCTCTGAGCCAGACCAGTATTTATGAAGCTGCCCGCCTGCCTATCTCTTCCCCAGCCCGGGCGAATGATTTTCTTTGAGTGCTGTAACTATCATGTCACACCATGTTGTCATTATAGTGATTGCCGACGGCCCTGATAACCTCCCTGCGGTGATTTGTACCAGTGAGGAGTAGTTTCATTTTTCTCTCTTTCTCTCTGTACTCTCGTTCTCTCCTCTCATCTTGATTGCGGCAGCTCCCATCAGCACCCTCGCCTTGTTTGTAGTTTTCGGTGAAAGAGATCTCTCCTCCGTGTGAGACATTTCATCTGTCAGCTGAGGGGAGACGCAGCTCCGTCGTCCTTCCCTGCTCCTTCCGCCCCACCTCCGCTCCTCTCCTCTCCTCTCGCGTCACTCCTTCTCTACCTCCTTTTTTTTTTCTCCCTCACGCACTCCAGCTCAGTCATCTCTCCCTCCTCCCGGCTCCCTTTTCCCTAAACTCTTTACCCTGTACCTCACATTCCCTCTGTCTTTCTCTGTATCCCCTTTCATTTCACAGAAAGCATCAGCCATCTCCTGGCATGATACGGCTTGCCATCAGCACTGTTTACCGCCCGCCTTTGATAGAGGAATCAGCTCTCGCCTCCCTTTTCTCTCCTTCTTTTTCTTTGTTTTCTCCCTCCTTTCTTTCTGCCCCCCCTCCTCACGTAAGTTGTCATTTGTTGCCCATTGTCTCGGTGGTATTTAGTGGCGGGGAGATTAGGCAGCTGTGAATGGACTGCAGCTGTCTGTGCTGGATTAGGGGAGTTTAATCAAAGTATTTTCTAATGCGCCTCGTAATGATGATCCATAGGGACGGAGGCTCTTTAACAGATAATGATAGCTAGGCTGGCTGCCGGAGATGACTCGCTTGGAAGCACCACAGTCGCCGTCTTATTGTTGCTTTATATAGGCCCGGCTTTGCTGTAAGAATGTGCTACATAATAGTCAGTTAGCAAAAATAGTTGCCTTTCAGGAAACGACAGGGGTTAGTTTGGATGTGGCGAGCTTTGTTTTGACTCACTTGTGCGTCGGGATATATTTTTTTATGATTAAATGTCACTTCTGATGCTCTGACACAAAACGTTTCTCTGCGTAAGCGTGACAACAGCGGAAACATGTTGATTGGCCCCTTCCAGTTATAACTGTTGCTGGTGACAGAGCAGACAACTTTATAAGCCTCTCAATCTGTCTGCCAGCGTGGTGCAATTTAGTTTGGACTTTTCTGCAAAAAGCAAACAATTTTCTACTTTTGTTTATCCCCTTTTTTTAACGCACATGGTCCACACTTTCACAGCCGTGTCAACACGAAAACTCTAGTACTGTACTGAAGTAGAAGTTTCAGATCATACAATACAACATCCAAACATTTTGACCTGTGGCAAAGAACAATTAGCACTTCCACCAAAGAGCAGTTTCTCCTCTAAACCTCTCAGATTGTTTCATATGATTAAGCGGCGAGTATCTAATATTTCCTAACAAAACCAAAGAGAAGTGAAATCCTACATCTGATCAAAACTTGCTCCACCTCGACCAGCAACAATGAACTGCTGCTTCCACATTGAGGCCTCAATATCAACAATTTAATAATGTCATAATGTTGCAGTGTGACGGTGTGATTTGGAAACTTTTTTGGTTCTGTTACTTTTACTTAAGTAAAAGATCTGACTTCTTCTTCAACACTGACATTTCCGGCACTGCAGAGAGTGGTGTTGCCCCAATAACTGGCATTTTGATACCACTTTATACCAGCCCGAGTCAAGAATCGAGTTTAAAGCAATAATTTTACATTAATATCATCGACTCTCCATTTCAACCTCACCTCTGAGGGCACGAGTGTGGAGGGCACATTGATCGGAATAATTTAAAAAATGAAAAGTAAATATTTGAATACAGTTTTCTGGCTCCTGACACTGGAAAAATTCACTTTGGATCAGATATGCAAAATATGGCAACAGTGTCAAAGCACACCCTGAACTGAATCCCAATCCTGCTAAACTGGCCAACAAAATCAGTGTTAGGTAAAAGAAGTTGAAGTTTTGCTCCCTGTGCCAATACACTTCATGTATTACAATGCCAAGATTAAGAGTTTTCCTTGTCTGTGTTGTACTACGTCATCTTTAGATGTACATTATATCCTCAGTAAAGCAACAGTTGTTTTGCCAGAATAACAGTGGAAGTATTGCGCTTGTCCTTGTTGATCTTCTTGCAGATCGTGTAAAATTTAGATCTATAAATCACTCGTTACAGACGGTGTTCGGTTGGTCAGCTGAACATGCAAAATATGTGACATTTTTTGACAGGCGGGAAAGCGATTGAAGTGAAACATTAATATTTATGTGGGGTTGAAAGGATCAGTTTTTCCAGTCATTAAAAATTTTTGCTTTTCTCTCCAGGAAAAATGTCTCTAAATCAACAAACACTTATAAACTCAGCACAAGTAACTAAATTCAAACAACTGCCTGAGCGCGTCACCTCTACTTTTGTTCAGAACTGTTCTAGTTCTTTCCAAAAAGAAAAAAATGGGAGGAAAAAATTATTATTATTAGGAATTCACATTTCTCAAAATCATGAAGGAATAACTTAGAAAATAACCTGATTTCTGAAGCAACACAGATGGAACGTTAATCATCATCTCTTCGAAGAATAAAATGAGTGCAGGGATTTCATTCGGCCCTGTTGGTAGCACGGGTATCTGTCCTCCTGCTCAGTCCTGTGAGAGTCGAGGAAACCACCACCACCACTGTATCTTGATAGTTTTATTTCAGCTGAATCTAATCCCTTCTTCTTGGTTGTACTGTATCTGAAAAAAAAAAAAACCATCAGTCATCAACTGCTTGATATCCCCCAAAATCTAAAAGCAACCGTGTCGGTGCGTATTGATATGTGGTACAAGAGAACAGAAGGCGAGGTATCCCACGTGAAGGCCATCAGACTGGCGCCGCTCTTATTGGCATTAAACAGAACATGTTGTTTTGAAGATTATAGCTCCTGTCTTTGGATGAATGGGCTCTGAAAATGCCACTTTACTCATCCGACTCCAGCATCACACACAGTTACAGTCCTCGGCTTTTAATAGACTCGCCTACCTCGTCAAGGACACAGTTGTTCAACCTTCACGAGTAAACACTCAGGAGGCTCTTTAGAGTCCGATTGTATTCTTTTAAATTCAAGTTCCACCTTTGTTTTTTTTTCTTCTTTGCAGCTAATATGAGGCTTTGGTTTTAACGACAGGTCATCACCTCTCCATAGCAGCTTGAACTGCACAGGGAGGTGAACCAAGCACATTGATGGTGGACAACACAGACAAAAGTTGAGCATGAAAATAGCTCATAAATTTGAGGATTTTTCCAAAACTGGGGGTATCAGGACTTCATACGGGTAGCTGTAGAATAACTAGCACTATTTGACATGTCAGCGGCACAGGTGTGATTAATAACATTAATGACAATTCCGTTTTACTCAGGTTCTCCAGCTCTAGTTCCCCTGATTAGCCGTTTAGTGGGACACTCACTTGGACAGAGCTATTCAGTGTTACACCTGTGATTTTCCTGCTTTGACAGGAGGAGGAAAGACATGTTTGAAGACATATAAAAATACTCTGCTTTGAATAATAATGTGCGTCTGACATGGCTTTTCCTCAAATAACTCCTTTTTTTTTTTTTCCATCTACTCTTTTTCCCTCCGGAGAATGAAAATGTTTTTGTTTTTAACTGCCGGACACAAGACGTGTCAAGATTCAGCCATAAGTCCATTCTCAGACCTGGAATATTGAAGCTTCCCCATCATATTTGTTTATAAGGGCCGTATGTTTGTTATGTCACAAAGTCATGCTCATACATACATGTTTTGAACTGAGATTTAAAGTGAGCGCAGAGAACTTTTTCAACCTTCAGCAGATGAATGAGACAACAGCTTTCTAGTGCGCAGTGAAGGTCGAATATTCAAGTGAAGCAACAATAAACTTTCAGTTAGATAAGTCTACAGCATTTACTGCCCCAGCTTTTCCTTTCAAATCTGCTCTGTGTTGTGAAAGGTTGGATGGTGAGGCCAGGTGGGCGGGGCCAGGGTGTGTGGCTCAGAGCGGTGACTAGCTTTGTTGTGACATCACAAAGTTCCAGAGGTCCTGACAGCTCAGTTTCTGCATTTCTCTGATACTTTCACAGTATTAATATTGAATTTAGACCTTTATAATAAAAAAAGATATGAAAATCACTTTATACAAGATAGGACCTTTTAATATGATTTCCACGAAAAACCTACAGTTTACTGCATTAATGATGTAGTCATCATTAGCACATAGGTAAACACAGTCCATGTATTGTATGTGTTAATTCAGCATGTTGTTGTCCTGGGGATGGGCTGTGTGGCTGTATCAGCAGTAGAAGGGGATCATTTGAAACAAACCAAAAAAAAAAAACAGAGAGCAAGAACAGAGACATCACCAGCTTCAAACTCAAAGCGCTGCTTCTTATCCAACTTGTCAAGTTCCTGTGGACCGGGTATGGTGGAGGAAATAGCACCCCAACAGAGCTGACATATGGAGCTGATCGTCTCACAGCCAGCTGACATCATTTTGCGCCTTTAATACTAATCATTACAGCCAAAGAGAGACAATATCTGTAGCAAAGGGGATGGAATTAGTCTGGATGCAGTTTCACATCATGTCTATTCACCTTGTAAAAGAGTTTGCCATAGCATTTTCAGTTCAACCTCTACATTACAACTTGCTTAAAATGTTAATTCGACCTATATTGAGAGTTGTAGAAAGCAGCGCCCTCAATATTAATTTAAAAACAATCGAAATGGTTAGACCGGGAATCAACCTCTCGAGGGTGTTTCTTCAGCTGCTATTTGTTCCTATGCGTTTCCGCCTTTCACAAGAAACAGAACGGCAGTAAGCAGTAGTGAGATTTTCCTAACATTCAGGACAGCTCCTCCGTTCTACTATCTGCCTTATCTACCTCCAGTATTTTGACAGTGCGGCGCAGTGTGTCTCAAAGAAATTGTGTCTTTGCAAAGGAAGTGGCGGGGAGCTGGCGTGTCTGGTGCTAAACTCACAGCAGAGCACGTCGTGTTGTGATATGACCCGGCGCTGACTCACAGATGATGGAAGACAAAAAAACTCACACTGAGACGAGAGAAGGAGGGAGACGGAGAGAAGGGGAGAGAGAGAGAGAGAGAGACAGAGAGAGAGAGAGAGAGAGGGTCTTTTTCAACTCTAGTGTTGCCTCCCAAATAATGAGAACAGAGAGAGAGAGAGAGAGAGAGAGAGAGAGAGAGGAAGCAAAGATGAAGGGAAGCCGCCTCTCCGTGGCTTCCTCCTCCCTCCCCGTACGCACGGAGGCCCCATGCTGCTCAAGACAGATGCTGGAGGAAACAGCGAGGCATGTTGCTACTGTGGCTTGTTTCTCAATCAGAGGCTTAACTCAGCACCTAACACATACACACACAGAGTATCTTGGCACAAAGATGAAATTTGTGTGCATATACACACTTATACACACACATACACACACACACATTCCGATAATATCCGTTGAGATGTGAGATTACAAACGCTAAAGCTCCACCTGTTCTTTGCCATAACAGGTGCCTGTGATAATTATTTCACCTCCCTCTGATGAGCCTGGGCTCACACTAGACAGCATGCAACTATAGCAACCAGAAAATATCATTAAACTATTGATTTGTAATTACTGCATTAGATTTCTGTTTGATCCTTTTTATCTGTGCAAATACAGTTTCCTTGCCAAAAATTAACATCGCAACATTTTAGTCTCGCTATTCTGGAGTAAATCCCCCCCCCCCAACAGATGGTCAAGAGTCAGAGGTCACTGTTTGGCTTTGAGGTAGCAGCCGTCTTTAGGAGGGTCAATCTGTGTACTCAATAAGCCAGAGACCTGGCGGGTGCACAAAATTGATTCAGTCCTCGATGGCGTGCTGCTAGGATCCGCACTCCCGTGGCTCCCCCCTTGTCGTGGTTATCTGTAACTGTTATCAGTGCTAATCGCATGTCAGTCTCATGCCCTCATAGACAACAGGAACTGTGAAATCAAAGTCAGCGTGCAGAATAGGATGTAGAGAAGGTCGAGATGTTAGGCAGAGGAGATATATGTGTGTTTTAGTAATGATAGGTGGTTATGGCATTCTACCTGTTTACTGTTTGCTGTGGTGAATGACCTGTCGCCTGTTAATGGAAAGCATTTGCCTCTTGGAACTAGTTCATTTAAAATTGGCCTTTGCTTACTTGGCTACCTGTTGCCAGACCCTACTCTGCCTGCTCACCAGGTGAACCTTGTTTTCTTCTAGCCTGGCCTGTGTTGAGTTTACTTATCTTGGTTGTTAGAGCTGTTGCAATAGCTAAAGGTAATGGTTCTCGTGTTGGTTCTTGGTTCCACAAAGCTCCTTGCACTTGAGGTGCATTTTCTGATGGCCCAGGAACTTTTAAGGTGGTGTAAATGGCTGTCTGGTTTAACATAAGCCTATCAACTGCTATGACTTGTGTAGAAAGCAATTCAGACAGCAGTCAGGAACTGATTCTTATCAGTATCTTATGCGTCTAATTGCATTTTATTTGTATAACACACAAAAAAGAACTTGTTAAGAACTAAAGCATAAAAACACCCTGAAATAAACAGATCATCTCTCCTCAGGAGAATTTTTCAGCATTGATTCAAGCATCAGGCAGTCAGTACATTGTGAATACCATGACTGTGTCATGTGTTGTGTCATGCAAATATATTTCATACCGAGCCTTTGCTTTTTAATCCATTGATTTACCTGAACTTCATGGCTCTTCAGAATCAGTGGGAACGCAAACACAAATAAGCTCCAGAGGCTTTAAGTTCCTGAGTTTAGTTCCTTGGGTTTCTTGACTGCTTGGTTAAAAAAAAAAAAAAATAGCCCATTAGTTCACTCTCTGTTGTACATACTGTACAAGCAGCTATAATGTGACTTTTTGCCATAAAGCAACATATTTCTTGCTTGCATCTCATAAATGAAATGGCTCTTGTTTCCTGTAGGATGAACAGAAATAACAAGGCCACGGCTGTCTTCCTCTCGCTGACCCGCCGTCCTACCCGCGACTCTCTGAATAGAACAAGACAAAGAAAGCCTTTGCGTTGGTGGAAGTTTGCAAAAATAATCTCTCACAGGGCTCCTGCATCAAAAATAATGGCATGACCGCTTCGTTTTCTCTCTGTGGGCTGATGTCGGCACTTACTTTTGACTTTTGGCTTTTGATAGCTCTGTCTGCGTTGATAGATGATATCACCGTTGCTGGCTGGAAGTGCACTCACAGAGGGGAATAGAATTTTTTTTTTTTAAACTGTCGCGTTGATGATATACATTATAGGACTAAGTGTGTGTGGAGTATGATTCTGGTGCTGCCTCATTACAGCAGGATTACATGTGCATCCATCGGCGAGGGGGGCCTCAATCACTTTCCCCCTCTGCTCCTCTAATTCACAGAATGATGTTATTATCCCTTTTCCTCTCTCTGACACCTCACACACATTCTCTCAAGCACAAAAACATTCACGCTCGCAGTCGCAGGTATTTTCTCTGGCTCTCTGCCCCTCTCTGTCACACACATGCTTGCAAAGAGAGACTGAAGGCCACTCTCTGACAAAAGAGGAGCATTTTGTGCCTTTGACATGATCTCCCCTCCCCACGGTGGACGAGAGCCTACAAAGCCTGGCGGTGAATGAGGGTCAGCTGCAGCCTGGCCCCTGGGAGCCTCCCGTCGAGCCTTTTAATGAATGTCATTTTCTTGCATTAACCACCCCGATTGTTGGATAATGGCCTCCCAACAATAACATTTAACCAATTCCCCTGTCTTTTGGGCTGGCTCATTTGGGCCACAGCAGGGGGTGGTAATTGATTGTGTAATTCCAATCAGAGCTGTAAACAGATTGGAGGTTCCTTCAGAGCCACACAACATACAGACACACATATATCCATACACGCTCCCTTGCAACAGATTATATCAAGGATTCTTGCAAAATAACCTCCTTTCCTAAAAGGAAACAGACACAGAGAGAGAGAGAGAGAGAGACAGAGAGAGAGAGAAAGAAACTTACTTTATTCTTTATTTTCAGTTCAAAATAACAAAAAACCATGTGGCTTCTTCATGACCCCATGTCTGCTGTGTGCTAACACGTTCCACTGCCTTTTCTGTTACCCCCCACCCCCCCTCTTCGCTCTCTCCGCTCTTCTTTTTTCTCACATTGATTGTAATCCTCTCTCATCGTCTGCCGCAGAGATCCAGAGACTTAGGAGCCGGCTGAGGAGGAGGTGAGGGGGTTAACTGCACTCGCCAATTTAGAT
>NW_019525183.1:1602592-1605378 GCF_002814215.2 Seriola lalandi dorsalis | reverse complement strand
GGGGGTGTGGGGGGGGCATGTTGTCTCCATGGAGATAAGGGGCAGCGGCACATTGTGCGTGTGCAAGTGTGAGTGCACATGCTCAGGCTCTCATTTTTAGACAATTCAACTAATTGTCACCAGCGAGCTATTTATTTACTAATTGGTGTTCACAAAGAATACCGTAGTGTTATGTGCGTGTGAAACCTACACACAAACACATTTACAACCTACACAGTCTCCTTGTGTATATGATGCTGCAGTTTAACCAAGACCTGCAAGTGTCATGTGAGGGCTGTAAGCCTCGGTATCTGGTCTGAGATCAGGGCCTGCTTCTGTCACTGCCGCTGAAATAAAACCACAGCTGACGAATGATATACAAGAGACGGATCCAACCTGCGGTAGCTTTACTCTTCATATATCATCTTTGTGATAAGTTAAACACTTACTCCCTTTCCTTGTATTCCCTAGAATAACATTTAGCAACATAAGGAACGGGAGGTGTGAGTCATATCAGTCTATTGAGGCTTTTTCTCCTTCTGAATGAAAAGCGCTTGTTCTTTTACTCTTTTCACCTAACTCCTCCCCCGTTTTTTCTGATGTGGCAAGAAAAGTCCCCTCATGTGCTGATGGGTTTATGTGGTGTCATGGTAACCAAATTGTCTGGTTTAATTTTGCCCTGTGAGTGTTAGAGATTTCATAGATTTCCTTTCTTGCCAGTTGCGTGCATGTCTTCCATCTACAATCGCAAAATCCCGCGGCTGACCTCTCGACTCGTTTTTAGTCAGTATTGGCGCCTACTAAGCATCTGGGTCTCTTGCATCCATTTTATCAGCTTGTTTTCATTGATTTGATTGACATTATGACATATGTGCACATTGAAATCAGTCGTTTAAATCGTGTCGAAAACAAAAGGTGTCTAAAAAAGAACTCACTTTTCAACCACATGTCACTCTGCTTTTACCCTGCAAATCAATACTATGCATGTTCTCTCTCTCAAATCTGGCACCACCTGGGGATTACCTCTATCTCTCACACAATGCAACATTCAAACAGACATTTATATTGTACAGCTTCATCCCGCCAAAGTTAACCATCAAGATTCCTCACAGATGGTTTTCTGGGTAATGGTTAAAGTTGGGATATCAGCAGAAACAAGAGACAATCCTCAACTTCTCCTCGCCCCTCTATTCAAAGATGATTATATTATTTCACCACGCCTCAAAAGACTTGATGTGAGCGTAAAGATTTATACCGGCACCCAATCTCCAGACGCTTAGGCCTAGTTGGATCTGGGTTCATTTCAGCCTCTGCCTCCCTCCGTCTTTCTGCTGACTCAGTTCAATCCGAGCAGGGTGAGTAAATCTAATATAAAGGCGTTATTGATTTGCAGGTCCTTAATCACTTTGATTTGGCCCAGTTTTCACTGACCCCCACTGCAGCTATGAGTTCCCCAGGGGTGGGCCTTCAGCATCGCGGATGGGCAGACACTCAGAGGCAAATGCAATTTTTCTCCGATGCCAAAGAGATTTAGAAATCCCATCATCAATCATCTCATCACTAATGTTTATACATGTGGTGTGGCGATCGATAGGGTTTTTGGTTTTTTTTTATTATTCAGCTCATCACTGTGCTGAAGAACCTTTTGCATTTGTGTGGTGTATGTGTGCACGACCCAAATGACTAGTGTATGGAAACTTCATAACTCCTGAACCACTTTTTATTTATTAAGTCTCTTCTGAGTTTGAAAGTTTTGACTTTTGAAACTGGTCAGACTAAGAAGTTGAAAAGCTACATGGCCATATCAAAACCATACATACAGTTTGAACATGTCATTCCAAACCATGGGCATCAAGTATTTGTGTGTGTGTGTGTGTGTGTGTGTGTGTGTGTGTGTGTGTGTGACGGCTGCTCAGACAAGGGCCAAATTGTGATTGGTAGATGACTGGGGAGGTTTGCAGTGGTTAGTACCTACCAAAAGTAGTCCAAGGAAGAACAACTGGGTCAGAGTGCCCATGCTGACCCCTACATGAGCATCAGAACTGCACCATAGAGCAATAGAAGAAGGTGGCCTGGTCTGATGAATCATGTTTTCTTTTACATCATGGAGTCCATGGTTTTATTGCTGATCCGTGTATGTAGTATGTATTATTCTTTTTAACTTTGGACTTTTCCTTGGGAAGGCACAGAGAGCAGTTATGCAAAATGTCTTGTTTGCTCCAAAATCAAGATTTTGCCCAAATTAAGAAGAAGAGCTCTGGAACAAAAGTGCACAAATGTATGTGGCGAGCAGCATCTACATTTTAGCCATATGGTTTATTTTAGACATGGAGATTTCACCTGAGAGTAGCATTCACATTACATTAGACCGAGTTTGTTCAAAAGAAACGTTTAAGGCATATACATTCATGTGCTCAAAACACATATATGCTTAGTGTGTCTCAGCACAGTGTCCACACGTGACTCTGAGAACAATTAATCTAATAGATATGTGCTGCTATGTAGCAGAACCAACTGTGTCACTTGGTAAACAATGCTAATTAAGAGAGACAGTGGGATTGCCTCGGTGACCCCTCTCCCCCATCCGCGTTTGTTTGTTTTTATTGTTCATGCTAATTAGGCTTAATCCCCTGTTCTCTTGCTGTGGACTCTGACCGGCGTCGGGTGTCCACGCCGCAGCCAATCAGCTGCAGCGATATTGCGGGGTTGACATGTAGAGGAGGGAGTAGGGTGGGTACGTGAAGAAGGGAGGGGCAGTGAAGCCTATAGCTGGACTTGTGTGTGTGTGTGTATGTGTGTGTGTGTGT